>NC_089252.1:102257458-102422283 GCF_963930625.1 Muntiacus reevesi
TGAGGACGGGACTCTGTGTGTGCCCATGGGTGTACACACGTGGACGTGGCTTCCTCTGGATCCCGAAATGACCAGTTCCTCAAGGGGGAGAGAGGATGAAGGCAGGCCAGATTTGAACTGGCCATTCCTTGAAACAATGCGAGTTAAAAGCCAAGTCATGAAAACCGGAATGGCTGGCTGCCGGCTTTCCACTGGAGCTTGGCCAAGATGGCTTGAGGAATGGTCTGTGAGGTCCCTGGGCTACAGGGCTTGGCCTGGGGGCTTGGCTGTGGCTACCGCAGTGGACGGCTGAGACCACGAAGGGGCTCACGGCCCCCTCCGGGCCCTGGCCGTGGTCTTTGCTCCGGGAGCCCTGCAGCAGCTCAAGCCCCAGCCAGTGTTGCTCTTGGCTGCAGGGAGAGACGTTAGAAAAGACAGGGTGGCCGGAAAGAGAGGGAGCCAGGTCACCTACTTGGTCACATTTAATGAACATTGAGATTTGTAAATATTAAGCAAGTATCTGTTACCAAGGAACGGCCTTGCCAAGTGATTGAGCGGAGGGCCCCCTCCTGTTTGATCTCACAGGTTTGGGGTTTCTCTGTGCACAGAATGTTTGGCATCTTTTTCTTTTGTGTGTTTCTATGGGTTGAATAAAGGGGTGGTGGTTTTTCATCTGTTTATGTGCAGGCTGACTGTAAAAATTTGGTACTGGAAAGTGATGAGATCAATTTGGTGTTTGCATAAATAACTTGAGAACCCTAAAAACAAAACTGTACATCATAGATTAAGGGCGTCAAAGGTAATTAAATCTCACCTACCTCATTTTGTAAATGAGGAAACAAAAGAGCCTACTTGCAACATTGCTTACAACTAACTGTATACAAGTTCGTAAGGAGTGTGGCTTTTTGCAAAATGAAGATTTTTTTAGATGTTCCTGCTGAAGCATCTCCAGGAATTCTAAGTTGGAACATGGGGCCCCTGGAGGAGGGAAAATGTAAAACCGTTTGAGTTTCCTGGTAATTACAGGGGGAATGCCAGGGTGGTGGGGCAGGGGTGCAGGCGGAGTGCTGGGATCATTTGCCCTGCCCCCGCCTCCTGCGGGGGTCTCTCACTGGACTCCCAGAGTGTCCCCCTCTGTTGAGCAGGACAGAAGCACGTATGGATGTGGAAGAAGCCCCCACAAACAGCTCCTCTGAGTTCCTGTGACAGCCTGCCCCGAGGGAGGCACCGTGTGGAGTCAACCCGTTTATGGAGAGGCTTCCAGACCCCACGCTCCCCTCGTCCTTCTTGCTCAATCAAGCCCGCCCCTGAGCTGTCAGGGGAAGAGTTCGTTTTCAGCGCCTCCTGCTCACCCATGAGCTGCTCCTTCTGTTGGTAGCAGCCCTTTCCAATAGGTCTGTACCCTCAGGCCAGTTCTCTTCCAGGCCGTGTGCTGGGTGGAAGTGACCCTGCATGGACCGTGCCCCGAAGGGACTCGTAATAGGGTACATGGGTGGCTAGGTACATGGGGGAATTGAGAGGAGTGGTCTGTCTTGACAGAGGTCGGTGGAGGAGATCTGTCAGGAAGGTTCCTTAGAAAAAGGGTGCCACTGGGCTGACTCAGCTGCTCAGAGAGAACCAAGCGTCATAGCCTGGAAGGTGTCTTGAGGGAGGGGTCCCTTTCCCAGGGCTGGAGGCCTGGTGGGGGAGGCTGGAGTGGGGTTCCCAGGAAAACAGGTCCAGGTAGATGGGGTGAGGATGGGTGTAGTGGTTAGAGGGTCTACTAAATTGTACTTTTTTATCTTGGACTGTATTTTATGAGCGATACGGAACCTTTCAGAGATTTGAAGTGGGATGCAGTGGTGAGGAGGGAATGGCCAGATTTGAGATATAACAGCTTCTTGCTGGTTGCAGTGTGCAGGGGGAGCTGAGACACGGGACTGGATTGGGGAGGAAAGGGTCTGAACAAAATAAATGCAGAAATGAGGGAGATAGAGGGGGTCTCCAAAGACTCCTGACGGGATACAGAGTGGATATAGGGGGAATGATGATGCCATTCACTGAGCCTCTTCTTTAACTTGGGAACCCCAGTTTTAGGTCTACATGATAGGGATGTGGGGCAATGATGGGACTAAAGAGCTCTTGTGGGCCTGCACTAGTGGGTACCAGCCCTGTCTTCCTCTTCTCTTCTGCATCACAACTCACCCAGCCGGCTCCCCATCCCCCAGGGCCTGGCCCTTTGCTAGTTCATCCGAGGCATTACCATGCATCACGTGTGGGACTTAATGACCAGTGGGTATTAATATGTTACCCGGTCCTGACAACCTATTTACATGTTAAACAGAAGTCCTCAGGGCTTGGACTGGAGGAGTCAGAGCTGTTACATTAGCCCTGAATTTTCCTCCCAGTTTTACCAGAAAACCTTTAATTGTCCAATTTTAGCTTCAACTTCTATTTTTTTTTTTTTTAGGTTTCTCTCTGTTGGAGTTTCATATTGAGACCTGGTTTTTGTTTTTTTTTTAAAGTTGGGGGGTGGGGTGGGGTCTTGCGCAGTTAAGAAATTTTACTCTTTTGCCCCCTAGTGGCAGCCTGTTGAACACCTCTTTTCTGTTATTGATTCAAAAAATACCTCCTAAAAAAAAAACAAAAAACTTCCTATGTGCTAGTGCCACAAAGATCCTCGCTCTTTGATCTTGTGAGGGCCATTCATTCATCTCCTAAACATGTAAAGTTAAAATGTCTGGGAGAGTTTGTTTTTAATTTTAAGCATATCACTTTACCCTTCGATACAGTAAATATCCTGAGGTTCGACAAACCCAAGGCTGAGAACAGATGCTTTGTGCACTAGCCATACCTCCTGGTACATATATTGTTTTCTTCTGTTATCCTGGATTTAGGGTAATGGAGGAAGTACTTCATATGTACTAATTATTATAGGTCTAATGAGAAAAAATTATTTAAAAGATGACCCTCTAGATGAGTGTTAGTATCTCTTGTATCTTGAGGCACATGATAATGGAAATAATGGAAAAATATGAGCTCCTTCATATTCAAAAATGTGAAATGAATGGGACTGTCAAAGTTCTATTCCCTTTCTGGCAAACAATTTTAGGGAAATATTTATATTCTCTGCCTAGTGGTCTGTTTTGAAAAACCTGAACATGTTAACAAATGGCCCTGAGTTCTCTGTACATTATTACTTTAACACCTGAGTGAAGCAAGAGAGTGCCCGGCTCCACACCTGATGCAACGTCACTCCAGAAGCGCGCCTGTCAGCCTTTCGAGGTGAGAGCTTGCTTTCTGTCAGTTTATTGCTTGGGGCTTTCCGTTTTTATATGGAAATTTTGCCCAAGTTCCACATAGAGTTGTATTATGTACTTAACAAACCCTCGTTATATTTTAAAAATAGCATCAGATAATTATCACAACTATGAAAGTAAGACCCATGTATATTGTGTTTTATCATCTGTAATGTGTTTGTGTCCACGAACACTGAGTCCTCTAATGACACGTGAGTATTTCCCCTTCCAGAGGAGGACACTGAGGCTCAGGCAGGGTAAGCAACTTGTCCCAAGTCACATAGTTACTGGCCTCTGGCCAGAGTCTTCTGCCCCCAGGCTGGTGCTGATTAAGCCGGTGAGAAAACCCCTGTTGTCAGGAGCCTGCCGTACCACTCGAATGTGGACTGATGTCTTTAGCGGACGTGTGCAGAAATGACCATCCCATTGTAGGTTTTAGCAAGCCCCCTTGAGCAGGCGAAGGGGCCATGCTGACTTGGTGAACGAGCAGCTGGGGGAGCTGGACCCCCCAGAGAGCGCAGGGGTTGACAGAGGGCCTGGTGTGGCGCTGGGGATGTCTGGGGATTTCTGTTCTCCTCTGTGCCACAGACTGAGGCTGGCATCCGAGGGTGTGGTCCACGGCACAGGTGTCCTCTCCCCCAAGAGCTGGGACTTTGCCAGCTGTCCTGGCTTCTCCCCAGGCATTTGAGAAAGGTGACGTGGAGTTACAGTCAGTTGATCCAGGGAACACAGTTCTTCATCTCCCACCCCGCTGGGGCCAGTTCTCTGTTCTTAGGTCACAGCCATTGCATGTGGCTGGGGTGGACAGGAGGGACTCGACAGTCACGGCATGATGTTGATACAGCAGGTGTTGGTTGAAAGGATCAGTGACAGATCACATGACTGTCATGTCACATGACACGAGGTCACATGACCGTCTCCCCAGGTCTCTAGTGTGCTCTGCCACCTACCACAGGGCCTTTGCACACGCTGTCCTGGTTGCGGGGATGCTTTTCCTCCCGTTACTCTTCAGATCTCACACACAGGTTGCTTTTCTCTGAAAACCTTCTCTCACTCTTGTACAAATACATACTTAGTCTGGGTAAAATATCTGTTTAACTCATTTATGAGAAAACTAGAAGGATAAGGAAGACAAAGCTGGTTCTAGGAGGTATCCAGGAAGATATATGTGATATATATGCATATATGTGTGTGTGTGTGCATGTAAGTATATATGTAACATATATGTACACATACATATACTCTCATTTGTGTGTGTATATATGTGTACATATATATACACATATATTCATAGAAAATTGTGAAGAAAAGAATGTTGGGATAAGATGGCAAATTTAGATATAAAACTTGTTAAGGTTATACAGAAAAATAACACTGTAACTTTGGAATTAGCTTTTAATACTTGGCAGAAATTACTTACAACTTAACAGTTTTTTTTACAAGTTCACATCCTAAATTTACAGAGTCTGGGACCTAATCAAAAGCAAATAGTAAGTCAGAAATCACCTACCCTGTAGGCAGGAGCTGACTGTAGATGATGTTGAAAAGGCATGCTTTATTTCCTAGTTTGGGACTTGTTTTTTTAAGTAGCATAGTGTCCTGAGTGGCTAGCACAGTGCCTGGTGTAAAGTAGAAACAAGTGGCTATTTGGTGAATGAATGAACACATGGGAAGATCACTTCCTCAAGCAGGCACAGGAAAGTGAAAGTGAAGTTGCTCAGTCATGTCCGACTCTTTGTGACCCAATGGACTGTAGCCTACCAGGCTCCTGATGTCCATGGGATTTTCCAGGCAAGGGTCCTGGAGTGGGTTGCCATTTCCTTCTCCAGGGGATCTTCCCAACCCAGGGATCGAACCTGGGTCTCCCATATTGCTGTCAGAGGCTTGGCCATCTGAGCCCCCAGGGAAGCCCTGGCAGGCACCCCAGCTGGACACTGAGGTCGTGGGGGCCCCAGCTGTGGGGAGCAGCCTGGCAGAGAGCTGTGGTCTAGTCTTGAGGCGGGAGGCTGTGTTTAATCCAGGACAGAGGAACAATGTCTGTGAGAAACTGAGCCTCCACCAGCCCGCTGGAGGAGTCTGGGCTCAGAACTACCACCCCACTGGAGGAATTCGGGGTCAGGACGTACCCCGTGTGCAGACCAGGGGAGGCTAGTAGCAGGACACTTACCAATCGGGTTTGGGGCAGTAAAGGACAACAGGTCAGGAGTCCAGCGGTGCAGACGGGGCGTTCAGAACTGGGGCAAGCTCAGGGACTAGGACGGGGGCAAGGGAAGGAGCTGGTCCTTCCGACATCACCGACACTGTGCGGTTCGTTGTGGAGGTTTTCGGTCCCCATGGGCTGTCTCATGTCTGCCCCTCCCCTGGCCTGTTAGGTGGTCATCTTTTCCTTCTCCCAGAGGCCTGAGCATCACTGAAGGAGAAGTGGAGGAAGATGCACTTGGATCTGCATTTAGGCTCTGCCACTTATGAGCTATGCGGGCCTTAGCAAGGGGGACCCTCCATCGGCCTGTTTCATCATTGGAACCTTGGAGTGTAACCTGGGCAGGTACCAAAGCTTCCAACACTCCAGACCTCAGGTTTTGCTTTGTCCAAAGGCTCAAAGTCTGTTGGTTCTCCTCTTCACTGCATCTCTCAAAGAAGACTCAAAGGGGATCCGTTTTATACCCAAGAGCAGCTCTTCTTAGAAACTCCTCTCTCTCCTCATTCCCTTCAGTCCCCAGCTCATCTGGCCTTGCAGGCGCCCTAAGACCTCTCTCTTCCCTCCCCTAGACTCCCCTTATGCACTCCGGAAGACTAACCCCCCCCCCCCCCCCCCCGCCCCGTATTCCCTCATCTCCCTATATCCTGCCTCTCTTCCCTCTGATTCACTCAGTTTACACATAAAGACTGATGAACTCAGACCATATAACGGGGGCTAGGGGGAAGGTAGACAGGGCCAAGTCATTCCTTAGCTGTTGGACAAGAAGCCGAGTAGCCTCAAGTTTTAAACAGCCCTTGCCCTCCATTCAGGGAGAAGAGCACCCCAGAGGTGCTCAAGAGATCCATTCTTGAGGTCAAGAGGATTCTTTTAAAGTGAAATGTGTCAAGTTTCTGGCAGTTAATGGACCTCCAGTCAATGGCAATTCCTATTATTGTTACAGAGAAGGGAACTCAGCGGGGACTTTCCCGCAGCTGTGAGTGATGAGGAAGGGGCGGTGAAGCTCCGCGGGTGGGCTCTGGCGCAAAGTCTGAGTGAGCACAAAACCAAGAGGGTGAGAACTCACCCGCAGGGTCAGGCTTGAAGGTGAGCGGGGATGGTGCTCCAGCTGGACACTGAGGTCGTGGGGGCCCCAGCTGTGGGGAGCAGCCTGGCAGAGAGCCATGGTCTAGTCTTGAGGCGGGAGGCTGTATTTTCCGAAGATCCCCGGATTCTAGAGTAGGCTATCCACAGTCATCTGGGTCTGAGCCAGAGTCAACCTGTCCTCCATGCCACCGGGATCTCCTTATCTGCAAGCAGACCCCGCCTGCCACACCCAGAGGTTCTGGGAGGAGTCAGGCGGCTTTGAGTCAGGGTGTCTGTCTGTGAAATCTGGAGTCTGATCAGGTCTTAGGATGGAAATTGGATGGTGCTGTGGACCACCTGAAAACCCAGGTTCCACAGCTGCCATTTTTATCTGACATTCATGTGCTCCAAGCGGGAAAACGTTGAGGAGTGGAAGGAAATTCTCTTTGACCTTGTTGTTTCTCTCTGTTCTTCTCCTTTTAGGGAAGGAAGCATTTTTGTTTGCAGTTCAGATTAATTAAAAAGACAGGAAAGGAAAGAAGACAAAAGAAAAAAAAGAGCTACGTAGGATATTTGAGACTGCCCCCGCCCCCCCACCCCTCGGCCCCAATCCTGGTGCATCCCCTGAGGTTTTCTCACTGCTGGCCAGCAGAGGGCACTCTTCACCCACATACTGTGCTGTCTCTTCTCTTGGTGGAGGCAGGAGTCTTGTTCTCTCAGGAAAAGTCAGTCCTGGGAAAGATTCACTTCCAGCCCTTTCTAATACAACTCTGCATTCTCACGGAGGGAACTTTCCTCTTTTAGAGCCGCAACATCTGTCCTGTTATTTTAACATCTGTCTACTGTTGTCTGAGTATTCGAAGCCTCTTAAGAGGAAGATGTTTTTTCCCAGCTTCTTGGAGCACAGATTCAGACAGAAATGGGGCCAGAGGCACAGAGCGGGCATGTGTTACTCTCTTCAGTCGTGTCTGGCTCTCTGCGGCCCCGTGGACCGAAGCCGGCCAGGCTCCTCTGTCCATGGGATTCTCCAGGCACAGAATGTCGCATTAACACCAATTAATAAATACTTGGCTCCAGATGAGCGTTCCTTGCCAGTCTCCTGACTTTCACACCTCCATGGTCCAGGCCCTTCCTCCCAGTGGTACAAAAATGATAGAGATGGTTACAGAAACCAGAGCATTCACAGGCCAGCCCTGGGAGGGAACAGCTTTGGGCCATGCAGAGCTTTGTACTTTCCATGGGGACATTTTAATTCCTTCCACTGGATTTTTTTCCCCCCATCACACTTTTTTTTTTTTTTTTTTTTGTTATTATTAAATCATAATTTATATAACCAATTCTTTTTTTTTTTTTTTTTTTTTTTAATATTATTTTATTAGTTGGAGGCCAATCACTTTACAACATTTCAGTGGGTTTTGTCATACATTGACATGAATCAGCCATATAGTTACATGTATTCCCCATCCCGATCCCCCCTCCCACCTCCCTCCCCACCCGACTCCTCAGGGTCCTCCCAGTGCACCAGGCCCGAGCACCTGACTCATGTATCCCACCTGGGCTGGTGGTCCGTTTCACCATAGATAATATACATGCTGTTCTTTCAAAACATCCCACCCTCACGTTCTCCCCCAGAGTTCAAAAGTCTGTTCTGTATTTCTGTGTCTCTTTTTCTGTTTTGCATATAGGGTTATCGCCACCATCTATCTAAATTCCGTATATATGTGTTAGTATACTGTAATGTTCTTTATCTTTCTGACTTACTTCACTCTGTATAATGGGCTCCAGTTTCATCCATCTCATTAGAACTGATTCAAATGAATTCTTTTTAACGGCTGAGTAATATTCCATGGTGTATATGTACCACAGCTTCCTTATCCATTCATCTGCTGATGGGCATCTAGGTTGCTTCCATGTCCTGGCTATTATAAACAGTGCTGCGATGAACATTGGGGTGCACGTGTCTCTTTCAGATCTGGATTCCTCAGTGTGTATGCCCAGAAGCCATCACACTTTTAATCCTATTGATGTGATTAATAATACTAGGTAACCCTTATCGCACTCTAACCAGCACCGTTCTAAGAGCTCTTACAAATGTCCACTTGTTCAACTCTCTTAAAATCCCAAGAGGTGGTGGAACTGCTGGGGCTTCTGAGGCTTTGTGAGGGCCGGAGAGTCACTTAGCTGGGGAGGGAGGATCCGGATTTGACCCTGCACAGGTGTTGTCCAGACTTACTCTTTTGTTGAATCCCGGTTGGATCCCAACACGGTGCAGACACAAGACACTACAGTGCGGCTCCGGCTAATGTTAGTTTTGAATGTGCTGTTACTTGAGTATTTGAAAGAAAAAGGGAGGAAGGAGAGAGAGCCAGCCCTCGGGGAGCATGCATCCAAGAGTGGAGCCCTAGGGAGTCCTGAGTTCCTCCAGGATGGAGGTGTAGGGGCGGGGGAGGTTGGTGGGTCTAGTTCCTCCTCCTCCTCCTCCTCCTCCTTCCCTTCAAGAAGAGAGAGCAACTCTGCTTTTACTAGGTTTACTATGTCTTGGGTTTTGAGTATAATCAGGTTTGACACGCCGGGTTCTACTGCTGAAAGAACAAAACCTCTGGCGCAGCAGCCTGTAGCTACAAGCATGCCCTGGGGCGTTATCCGCCGCGCCCTGGGGTCCCTTCCTCTTCCAGTTCCCTTCCCAGTGGCTCCCTCCCTCCTGTCCCCGTCCTGTGCCACACACTTCCTTCCCTGGCTCCTGCCCAGCCCTTGCATCACCAGCAGCTCAGCTCAGCTCTAGTAGAGACAAAGGCGAGGCCAGGAGGGTGAGAACCGGTGTCCGAGTTCAGCCTCCCCACCTGCCGGTACACTGTACGCTCCCTGTGCCCCAGGCTCAACCGTGAGATGAAATGTTCCCAGAACCTGCCCATCACCTTGTGCAGATTAGAGAAGAGGATGCTTTTAAACATCACCTGGCCCACGTGTAAGAATTCACCATCCCTGGGCCACTGTGGTGATCGTTACTAGTACTGTGACTGCCACCACCACCCTCTTTTTCTCTTTCATTTTCCTCCCAGTGTTCTCAAAAGAGTTCAGCCTGTCTTCAGCCTCCACTTCTTCCTCACCTGTTCCCTCTTCCCAAGAGGCTGGCCAGCCAGTCGCCCCCATCCCCGCGCCGCTGCCCTGAAATCGCACCCCAGGTTGTCAGCCATCTCCTGACAGCCAGTCCTGCCCCCTGACGGCCCGCCACTCTCTGAGTCGGCAACCCGAGCTGGGCATCTTCTCTGAGGAAGTTTGGGTGCTGTTGGCCATTTTGCAGATGAGTGACCCCAGAAAGAGGCCGTGAGGGGAGGTGCACAGAACTCAGAACCTGGGTTACAGACACAGCCAGGAAGGGGGACTCGGGCTCCCAGTTCACTGCTACCCCCCAGGTTCTAATGGGTTCTAGAACCTTGGTGGCTACATTACCAAGGGATGTAGAAGGCGGCAGGTCCATTGTTGTTCTCGGCTGAGTGAAGAGCTTTCCTTCGGGGAGGAGACAATAAAAAGGAAGGAACCGCCGCGGCACCGCAGGTGACTCTCGGCGCTCTGCACGGAGGGAGAGGAGCCAGGCGTAAGAGGCGACGTGCCGTGTGATCCCACTTAGGTGATGTTTCGGAAAAGGCAACTTTACAGGAACAGAAGACAGATCAATGGTTGCCAGGAACTGGGGTTGGGAGGAGGGTCAGATCCCAAAGGGGCTGCGTGAAGGACTCTGGGAGTGATGGAGCAGCTCTGTGTCTATGTGGTGGTGGGCATACACCTGCGAATGTTTGTCAAAACTCACATATGCACGTCGAAGAGTGACTTTGTATGTAAAAGTGTACTTTTAAAAATGAGGCAGTAGAATCAAATGAAAGACAGGCTGCAGAGCAGGAAGACAGAACACGCTGTCATCACCCTACAGCGGGTTGGTCTGATCCCCATTTACTGGTGTGGAAACTGAGGCTCGGGCTCCTGAGAAATGGAGGGACAATCTCTTTCTCTTTTCTTCTGTCTGTTCACCTTGGCCCCTCCAGGCCCTGGATGCTGTTCTAGGAGCTGAGGATCAGGTCCTCAGGAGGACAAGATGGTTTCCACCCACACACAGCTCACAGTATAGAATTCTGAGAAACAGATGCGGAATAAGCAAGTCTAAGAAAGGGTGGTGTGGAAGGGAGGGTCAGGGTGTGGGGCCAGACCAGGGTCAGGGAAAGTCCAGTCTGGCGGGGTCCGTAGGAGGTGAGGGCCCACCATCCCACTGTGAGGCTTGGAGCAGAAAGGATAAGACGGGGAGGGGAGAGGGTGAGCTGTGGCCAGTGGGGGCTGACTGGAGGCAGCAGGCCTCTTTAAGCAAAGGAGGATTCACTCTGAGGGCGCTGGGAAGCTTTTGTAGGTTGATGCAGGACTGTTCCCAGATCCGTCCACCTCCTGAGACCAGGCCTGATCCATGCCCTGCACTTCCTGCCTTGCTGCTGGGTCTCAGGGTGTCGGGGGCGCCTCCAGTTTCTGTGTGTTTCTTTTATAGTTAATCCGCTCTGCTGGTGATTCATGCCTCTCTCATAGACTCCAGTGCTCAAATACAATCTGCTAATAAGTGTCTGGTGGAACCCGGGGGCGGGTGTAACTGCCCAGTACTTAATAGCCGAGGTTCTCCTGAAGGGCCTTGGGGAGCCAGAAATAACTTTCCGTCCTTTGCTTTTGTTTCCCACTTACTGACCCAGATCTGTGGATATTGCGGTCACTGTCTTGTTGGTTGTCTCTTAAGGGTCTTCACCCCTCTCCCCAACTTGCTGGCGATTTCCAGGTTTGCAGGGTTCAGTCTCCCCAGCGCCTGGTAACCTGGGAGCACTTGGGAAAGGTTTGTGGGATGAACATGGGAGGAGGAGGCAGGAGGCAGGCAGCTGTTCTCAGCTGTATCATCACTCCTCAGAAACCGGGTCTTCTTGTCCATCTTTACAAAGTCGCTGGCCCTGAGCTCTTGCTGCCCCCCGTATGTCCATGCAACACGCCCGGAGACCAGCCGAGGGCCTAGAGACCACCCGGGGCCCCTGGGAACAGCACCATCATGTCATCAGAGGGCCGTGTTGTCTGCAGCCTGTGCTGTTCCAGCCTCCCCCCAGCGATGGTGCCAGAGCAGCGGCCGCGCTTTTCAGGGTGCACATCTATGTTAATTTACATTCATGTGTTTGTGTCAGAAGACCCTTGTTTTTCTTGGGAAGCATTCACAGGCCAGTGTTGAACAAATTACCATCCTTTGCTCCAAAAGAAATATACTTTCCCCTAACATTCTGGATTTCCAGGATCCAGAAGGAGCACTGCTGTTGCCGCTGATGATTGCGGGTGTGTGTCGGGGTGGGGAGGCGAGCTGCTCATCCTGGGGCCACTGGGGAGTCTTGAAGGATCTCTTTCCACTGCGGAAGGCCAGGCTCACCTCTGTGTCTTCTTTTCCTCCCCCTTCAGTTCTGCCCTGAGAGCCAGACTAATCCAAAATAATATCCTTAGCTCCATGGGCCCTTTGCATTTCAGAATCTATGAAAGTGTACAGCAAGAATCCTTCTAATTCAACTCAACGGACATGAGTTTGAGAAAACTCTGGGAAATAGCAAAGGACTGCCGATGCTGACTGCAGCCATGATATTAAGACATTTGCCCCTTGGAAGAGAAGCTATGATCAACCTAGACAGTGTATTAAAAAGCAGAGACATTACTTTGTTGACAAAGGTCCATGTAGTCAAAGCTATGGTTTTTCCAGTGGTCATATATCGATGTGAAAGTTGGACCCTAAAGAAAGCTGAGTGTGATGCTTTTGAACTGTGGTGTTGGAGAAGACTCTTGTGAGTCCCTTGGATTGCAAGGAGATCAAGGCAGTCAATCACAAAGGAAATCAGTCCTGAATATTCATTAGAAGGACAGATTCTGAAGCTGAAGCTCCAGTACTTTGGCCACCTGATGGGAAGAACTGACTCGTTGGAAAAGACCCTGATTCTGGAAAAGATTGAAGGCGGGAGGAGAAGGGGACAACAGAGGATGAGATGGTTGGGTGGCATCACCGACTCGATGGACCTGAGTTTGAGCAAGCTCTGGGAGTTGGTAATGAACAGAGAAGCCTGACGTGCTGCAGTCCATGGGGTCTCAAGGAGTCAGACAGAAGTTAGTGATTGAACAACAACAAGGGCGAGAATATTCACTTGATTGTAGTTCAATGCTGGCAGTTAAAAATGAACTAATGGAAAGTGCACAAAGGGATAAAAAAATTCTGCCATGATTAATGTTACAGTGTTTTCCTTATTTTTTAAATATATGAGTTTATTCAAAGATGTAACTTTATACCACACTTTTTAATTTAGTATTTTAATATAAGCATTTCTTCGTGACATTGGCAAATTAGCAGGTTCTAGTTAAGGGGCCCATCCGCGCTCTCCACACTGGTGACATGCTCACCTACCCGTCGTGAGTCTGCTCACTCACTGTCCACCCACCTTGGGTTGAGGACCTCCTCTGTGAGGGTGAGATGCTGTTGTTCGGTCACTCAGTCGGGTCTGACTCTTTGTGACCCCATGGACTGCAGCACACCGGGCCTTCCTATCCCTCACCATCTCCCAGAGTTTACCCAAGTTCATGTCCATTGAATCGCTGATGTTATCCAACCATCTCATCCTCTGCCACCCTCTTCTCCTCCTACCCTCAATCTTTCCGAACATCAGGGTCTTTTCCATTGAGGATGGGTTAGGTTCTAGGAAAACACAACTCCCTGCCCAGAGGGAGTTGTTATACAGTGGAGCAGAGTGAAATAAACAGAGGAAGAACCCAGATGGTGGGGTCTGTGGGCAGGGTATTCAGAGCTGCCGTGGTGGTCTAGCCTCTTGTGGCTGTTGCACATCGTGGAAGAGCACCCGCACCATGGGGACTGAATTTAAACACCAAATTGGGAGTCTTCTTATGGAAAAGGCAGCTCAGTGGGTGCTCAGGACATGGCCCCTCCCGTGTAGGCTTAACTGAAGGGCCGTATGTTAAGGTGTGTACAGGTTTCATTGTGGTTGACCTGGGATAGTCAGGCTGAGAAGGAGGCACTGAATCTGGCCTGGCTTGCTGAGCCTGCCGAGGAGGGCTGGGCTGCAAGCGCAGGATTCTCTGACACTGGAAGTTAGGTGGTTTTTGGAACATCCCCACCACTGTTGGAGGCAGAGGGACATTTTCAGAGGGGCGTCATTCCACAGACCACGTGACCTTGTTGTTGTTTCGTCACTAAGTCATGTCTGAGTCTTTGCAACCCTATGGGCTGTAGCCTGCCAGGCTCCCTATCCGTAGGATTTCCCAGGCAAGAATACTGGAGTGGGTTTGCCATTTCCTTCTTTAGCCAACTCTTAGTTTTCCAGTCTCTAAATGAGGATGGTAGATTAGCTGGTTCTCTGAGAATCCTTCCAGCTCTTACCTATTTGAGTTTTAGGCACATTATCTGAAAATAAACAGTTAAATAGACACTTAATTAAAGTGACCAGGTTTGAAACAGTACAGGCTTATGAATCCTGGTGAAACACACGGGTAGGTTTTGTTTTGTTTTGTTCTTTCTCTCTAACAGCCAGTGCTGGTGACTTGCTAAGGAAGCTGTGAGAAACACAGAACAGCCCCAGCGATGCGTTTCCTGGTGGCTCCTACCTGTAGCTCTGGCCATCTGGTTTGCAGGGAAGCTTTGTCAGCTTTTTAGTCTGGTAATGGAAAATGAACTCGCTGCCACAAATCTCATGCTCCAGAGGCTGGAATGGCACATTAAGGGAGATTTACCCTGGTTTCACCCCCCAGTGTTAACTTGTGAGCAGGCCATAGTTTAAACAACACATGACCATCAACAGCTGTGGGGAGAACCAGCTGTGTGGATGTCAGCATGCATTTCCAAGACACCGATTACATGTCTCGGTTCAGAAATTTGCTTTAATGCTAGTGTCTCGTCTCCAGAGTTAGACCCACACCAGGAGGATAGGGAGGGATGATGATGATGTTGGTCTTGCTCTTTGGTGACTATGCTGCTGTGACTTATCCTTCTGTTCATCAAGCATCCCTGGGGCCAGCGTTGGTGTGACACGGTAGGGGGCTTGATAGTGAATCATCTCAAAGCTCAAAAAGCAATGCATCACCCTCCATAGGAAGTGCTAGCAGGCATACGGCTTTGCAAGGAGGTGGCCTGGGTTATGTGAATGTCAGGCTGAGCAGTGCAAGGGGAGAGAGTGCTACATTCTGACTGATGTGGTTTGAAGCCTGGCATCATCAATGCTTCCTAGCTGTGTGATCAGGGGCAAGTTACTTGAGCTCTCTGTGCCTCCGATTCCCCATCTATAAATCTGAAAAATAATCTTGTGTTGTCAGCATTAAATAGGAGATCACATGTTAGGTTCTTACCGCCCAATTGTTGACTTCTATTGAAGGTGGTGGTGGACTAGCATGGTGTCAAGTTCATAGCACCTAATGTATACTGTGCACCTCACATGCAGGCCCACTAGAGTACATGACAGACACTGTTCCTAACTCCCCTATGTACTTCAGCTCAACTAGAAAATGTGAATGTTCATGTCAACTCAGGAGAGTACTATTATTATCATTTCACTGTAGAACAAACAAAGTTAAGTAACTTGCCTAAAGTCACAGAGCCAGTGAGTAGTAGATAAGGGATTTGAAACCCAGGCAGCTGGCTCTAGAGTTCTTGTTCTTAACCACTACTCTCTACAGTCTCCATGAAATAATAAGAGCTGTTCAGAGCGCTTCCCATAGGTCAGGAAACATTCCAGGCATTTTCTATAGATTGATTCATTTAACCTTCACAAAAAACCCTCTGAAGCAGTTGCTATTTTTCTACCAATTTTATAGTGAGGAAACTGCTAGAAAGGGGTGAGAATGTGGCTGAGTGGAGTTCACATCCTCATGAGCTGGATGATGTAAGACAGGGAGGCTGATGTCTTTGAGCCTCGGGGTGGCTGCGGGCTAAGAAGGGAGTGATGATAAGAATCACCTGGAGACCTGGTGGGTGAGGCCTTCTCAGGAGGTGGTGGTTTAATTATTAGTGAGAGGGCTTTACTCACAGACCCCAGCTTTGTTCTTGTCTCCTGGTAGCTGGGGCAGAGAGGGGAGCTCCTGGCTTCTTAGGGGGAGGAGGAATTTAAAGAAATGTCCCCACCCCCAGCGTGGGCCTGCCGTGGACTAGGGCACAGCTTGGCCGCACAACAGAGGCTGTGTTGGGCCTTGACGGTGACAGTTCTGCCCTTGGGGAAGTGAATACACTGTGAACCTGACCCAGCCACTTGGGGGCAAACCGTCTAATAAGCCTGGGTCTCAGTCTCCTTAGATGCAAAACCAAGTGCGTCTGGGATCAAAGCATGTGAGTAAAAGCACCAAATGGCAGAAATTTTATATTTTCACCTTGTGGAATAAGCAAGTCTTGTGGCCTTTATTTTACACCCTGAACCTGTGGAACTTTGCAAGACACCTTCTCAGCAGCCAGTCCCTCTTGTTAGCTATGTGAGCTGTGCTGTTTCTCCGTCTGAAACAACAGTGGGAGCTATATTCTGGTCGTTAAACCCAAGTTGGTGGGTGTTTTTTTTTTTTTTTTTTCTTTTTTGGTCTAATTAATTATTGTAAGCATGAAGTTCTGGGTCATTGTAAGGTTCCTGGAAAATGCTGCCAAAGTATCCTGTGGAAACATTATACCAGTTTATTCATTCATCATTGTGAAGCAAAATGTCTGCTTCTCTGCATTCTTGCCCACACTGGATATGACCATGTCAAATTTGCCAATTTGAAAGGCAAACATGCTCTTTATTTAGATTTCCATTTTGATAGTTACTAAGGAGGGTAAACATTTTTTGTTGTTTGTTGGCTGTGTGGATTTCTTCTTTGGTGAACTGTCTATGTTATGGCAAAACATTTTAGTTTTCTTTTATTAAAAAAGCTATTTTCTGATTACAGAATTCACTTATGCATGTCCTAAAAGTTCAGATAGTGTAGGAATGTGTAGCATTGCAAGTGCAGGTTCCTGGGATCAATCCTAACTCTGAGAAATGACCACAGATAACAGTGTGAACCTTATGTTTTTTTTAATTTTCTGGAAATTTCTCAATGCCCTCATTTCACCTTAAAGATGTACAAAGGTTCACACGTGGCTTTTGCATCTTAAAAGGTCTTTTGCTGAGTGGCATTTTTATTGAATAAAAATAGCAGGTTTATTTTGATAAATTTATTTTTTTCTGAGAAGCCACGCAGCCTAGTGGAGGGGAGCGTACTGAATTCGGGGGTCCCCACTGACTGCTCTCGCGTCTCCCAGTGCTCAGCCGGGTGTGTGCAGTCTGTGGGCCTGGCCACCCCTGGGGTCGGTGACCACAAGCTGCCCAGAGGAGCGCTTTCTGTTTGGAATGTCACGCTGCTGAACTGTCAAGGCGGCAGCAAGAGGATGAGGGCTCCTGTTCTCTCTCAGCATCAGCACCGGGTCAGTGCATGGTGACAGCAGTTAATAGTAGTCATCAGTAACAGCCAGCATCTCCCCTGTATGTCCTATACACACTCCAATCTGCTTAGACCTCACAGCAACTCTGTGCAGCATAAAATCTAGTATTATCCCTGGTTTTCACACATACGACAGGTTCCTAGAGACCACATCATTTGCTTAGGATCCCCAGAAAGCAAGGGCCAGAGGGCCAGAACTCAGACTTAGCCCTGCCAGGCACTGAGGCCCCTCGGGAGGTCAGCCACCTGCTCTGCAGTTCTGTATACCCTCAAGAATCCCACCTCCCTGTCCACCTTTATACGTATTAGTCTGGTCTAGATGCATCCGGGGACCTGAGGAACCCCCAGAAGGTTATCATTTTGGTAAAGTCTTGAGCAAGTTGGAAGCAGGTAGAAAGATAAACTCAGGGGCTGCATCCCTGAATCAGGGCTCTGGAGCGAAGAGGGGGAGAGCACCTGTGGCTGGGTGGCAGGATGCGGTTGTCATGGCAGCAGCTATGGCAACGCTGATGCAAGTGCTGGTCCTGTTCCCACTGGAGCCCAGCTGGTGAGCTGGAAGATGAGGTGCCCAAGAGAATGGGCTGGACCGTGTTTGATAGAAATAATTGATAAATAGCACATAACTGATCAGTATGGTTATTTTTTCTCTCCCAGTTTATGGCTTTTGTGGATTAGGTGGCCGGAAAATTCTTAGACAGTTTGGTGGAACTTGGGCTGAGAGCAGGCATCCTGAAATCAGGCTGTCTGGCCCTGACCCCTAGTGACTCTGAGGCATTTCCACATCTAACTTCTCAGTGCCTCAGCCTTCTCTTCTGTTATGGCCCTTATTTCTGTTAGAGCCCCCATGAAAATGAAATGAATTAAGCCACAGAAAAGGCACAGCAGCAGTATTACTATTCTTCTTATTATTAAATTAATAATAATAGTTCCCACTTTTACTCTGAATTCTCTTCCTCTGAATGATTCTCTTACTCAGAATTATCCCCTCTTACTCAGAATTTTGGGGGTGGCTTGCTGTTTGTCACAGTGATGAAATTATCTCAATTTGAATGGTGCCCTTAGCATCACCTTTCTGTTCTCTGCACATATGCTGTAACAAGTCCGATGTGGTCCCACCCACCGCCATATTTCACTGACAGTTTGGAAGTAAACATGTTTTAATGTGTGGCCCCAGTCACTGCCAAAAACAGCATTTACGGAGCTTCTAATTACCTTGGAGACTGTGGTAGGTCCTATATCAGAGAGTCAATAAACTGCTTTAAGTGATGCTGGCTAATTTAAGACTTTTGGGGTGTTTTTGGAGTTGGAATCAACAGAACATTTGTTAGAGATGCTCAATTCTGAGGACTAATTTTAAAGGTTGTGATTTTCAATTTGGAAAATTTGGCCACCTACAAACTGATTAATTAGCTTCTGATCAATATATTACCAAAAAAAAAAAAAAAACCACAAAAAACTGTGAGGACTTTCTTTTGCTCTTGCCTAGGCAAAAAGCCCTTGTAGAGCCTCTGTTAGAGAGGAACTGGGAAACTATGGTGTCTGTAAATATAATTTTTGAGTTAGAGCTTTCCAAGATTTGAAAAACATGAATTTATCTCCTTCCTTTTTGTTTCTGGTTTGTGTATAGCTAACTGGAACAATTCTAAAGGCTTTTCTTAATTTTCTTAAGACAAAAATTGGATAGTTCAAGATGATTTTTTTAAACATGTCTTCTAAGGATTATTTGATCCAAATCCATTTAAAACATTAAGAAAACTCAGCCATTAACTTTTTTTTTTTTTAATAATGTTAACATTGTACTCCATTTGTTTTTTCATTCTCTCTCACCGTTCTAAAGAGAGGAGGGATTGATGCTTAGATATTATTTATTTATTTATTTATTGGCTGCACTTGGCTTTTACCCTGTGCCTGGGCTTTCTCTAGTTGCCGTGAGTAGGGGCTGCTCTCTAGTTGCAGTGCGGTGGCTTCTCTTGTTGCAGAGCACAAGGCTCTGAGGCTTTCGGGCTTTAGTAGTCACAGCTTGCGGGCCCTAGAGCTCGGGGTCAGTAGTTGTGGTGTATGGGCTTAGTTGCTCTGTGGCATGTGGGATCTTACCGGTCCAGGGATCGAACCCCGGTCCCCTGCATTGGTTCACTTCAGTTCAGTTCAGTCACTCAGTCGTGTCCAACTCTCTGTGACCCCATGAATCGCAGTGCGCCAGGCCTCCCTGTCCATCACCAACTCCCGGAGTTTACTCAAACTCATGTCCATCGAGTCAGTGATGCCATCTAGCCATCTCATCCTCTGTCGTCCCCTTCTCCTCCTGCCCCCAATCCCTCCCAGCATCAGGGTCTTTTCCAGTGAGTCAACTCTTCGCATGAAGTGGCCAAAGTATTGGAGTTTCAGCTTCAGCATCAGTCCTTCCAATGAACACCCAGGACTGATCTCCTTTAGGATGGACTGGTTGGATCTCCTTGCAGTCCAGGGGACTCTCAAGAGTATTCTTCAACACCACAGTTCAAAAGCATCAGTTTTTCAGCTCTCAACTTTCTTCACAGTCCAACTCTCACATCCATCCATGACCACTGGAAAAACCATAGCCTTGACCAGACGGACCTTTGTTGGCAAAGTAACGTCTCTGCTTTTTAATATGCTGTCTAGGTTGGTCATAACTTTCCTTCCAAGGAGTAAACATCTTTTAATTTCATGGCTGCAATCATCATCTGTAGTGATTTTGGAGCCCAAAAAAATAAAATCTGACACTGTTTCCACTGTTTCCCCGTCTATTTCCCATGAAGTGATGGGACCAGATGCCATGATCTTAGTTTTGTGAATGTTGAGCTTTAAGCCAACTTTTTCACTCTCCTCTTTCACTTTCATCAAGAGGCTTTTTAGTTCCTCTTCACTTTCTGCCATAAGGGTGGTGTCATCTGCATATCTGAGGTTATTGATATTTCTCCAAGCAATCTTGATTCCAGCTTGTGCTTCTTCCAGCCCAGCGTTTCTCATGATGTACTCTGCATATAAGTTAAATAAGCAGGGTGACAATACACAGCCTTGACGTACTCCTTTTCCTATTTGGAACCAGTCTGTTGTTCCATGTCCAGTTCTAACTGTTGCTTCCTGACCTGCATATAGGTTTCCCAAGAGGCAGGTCAGGTGGTCTGGTATTCCCATCTCTTTTAGAATTTTCCACAGTTTATTGTGATCCACACAGTCAAAGGCTTTGGCGTAGTCATTCTTATCCACTGTACCACCAGGGAAGTCCAGCCACTAACTTTTTCAAGCTACAACTTTTTTTTTTAATCAAAGCATAATGTACACACAGTAAAGTGTACCAATTTGAATGGATTTTTACTTGCAGATGTAGAAAAACTGATAAGACTAATCTCTGATTATTTATTATTATTATTGAAGATCAGTTGCATTTCACATAAAGAGGAGGCAACCCTGTAACACTGGTTCTAGGTCTGGTACATGGTAAGCATTTTAGTTCCCATCTCCGTTCCTCTGTTGTCACTGATTCTGCAGTGGTTTTGACATCTGTTTCTCTGTTCAGGTTTTCTGGAACCAGACTGCCTGGGTTTGAATCCTAGCTCTGCACCTCCTAGTTGTGTGATTTTGGACAAGTCACTTAACCTCTCTGAGCTTCATTTTCCTCATCTATGAAGTGAGAATAATAGCAGTGCCTACTTGTAATATCATCTTGAGGATTAAAAGAGTTAGTATTTATTAAGTACTGAAAACAGTGGCACGTAGTAAGTGTTTAAAAATAAATAAATAAACCTTTAAAAATGTCATTTTCATGACAAAGAGGTTGAGTATTCTCCTGGTCCATAAGGCAGAGGTCAGTGGTGTTGATAAACTGGGGTGACTGAGAACTGATTCCACATCCCTGGAGTTGCGGGGACCTGATTCCACATCCCTGGAGTTGCGGGCCGTTGACTCATCAGTGGAGAGCTCCAGTTTCTCGTTTCAGATGAGAGATGGGGGTTGGTGCTCTCAGCGTTGGCTCATAGGAAGGTAAGGTGCATACAAGGAGTCCTGGTTAGAAAAACACACTCTCGGGAAAGAACAGGCTCTCCCCAGGCAAAACTTTAGAAAAACAACAATCTGCTGCTCCTTGATTAAAGGGCAGAAAGCTAATTATCCTTTCCGGAGGGACGCGGGGCTGCTCTCTGCCGGGCTGTGACCTGGAGAGGCAGGATGTGGATTGCCTTAGGAGGTAATGAAGCCTTTCCCGTTGACAGTGCGCCATCATTCAGACGGTCGCAGGCGGGAAGAGGGAGAACCATCCCCATGCTTTTCAAAGCAACCCCCAAATGCTTTAGAAACAGCATTTGAAGGTCAGTACTCGGAGCATATGAAAAAATAATTTTCTTCAACTGGATTTCCGAAAGACGTTTGTTACAAAGCATCCCTTCAAAAATATCCTGTAATTTCTGCTAACTAGACTAGCTCATAATTAGCTCGACTATTTGAAACTTCGCACTGCCAATGAGAAATCATCCATGCAATGATGATGCGGGTCAGGATGCCAACAAGGGGTAACCGGGAAACATTTTTGTGCTGAGTAAATGCCAAGAAGTATTAAGTCTAGTTTCTTCAGTCAAAGGAGGAGACTGTGAAACATTCCATCTTGGATATTTGTGTATGTATTCTCTCACTGTCTTCCATACCATCCTGTTAGGAATAGGAAGTTCCTGTTTGGCCAGAGATGTCAAGAAAGTTCAAAGACGTCTTACAAATATTTTTTGAGCATCTTCCATGTGCCAGGTGTCCAGAGGCTGGGAATGAGGCATTAAAAAGACAGAAATGCCTGCCCTCAGGGAGCTCACAGTTTTTCTTTTCTTTTTTTTAAGTTTCCAGTATCACTGTTTTTGTAGCATTTTAGTAGAGACATTAAAATGTCTTGTCCGTGATCCCAATAGGCCAGCCATGCCTTTGTAAATCTTTTAATGCTTGTAACTGCATTATTTGTGAATAGGGACCAAAAGTGTTTATTCTTTGATCTATTTATTTTTATTTGGAGGGTAATTGCCTTGCAGTATTGTATTGGTTTCTGCCATCCATCAGCGTGAATCAGCCATAAGTATACATATGTCCCCTCCCTCTCAAACCTCCCTCCCACCTCCCAGCCCATCCCACCCCTCTAGGTTGTCACAGAGCACCGGGTTCGAGGGGAGCTCACGTTTTAATGACTCAGTGGACTAACCAATACCTAAGATCCTTGTCAATTTGTATTTTCTATGAACAATTCTTCTGGGTAATCTGTAGACATATCCCTCTCAACTCTTGCCCTCCGCCCCCCATCCCCGCCCAGCTCCGCTTACTTCCTCGATTTATCAAGTCACCAGGGACTTCTGTTTTGCCAAATTCAGTGAGCGTTTCTCCTTCCCCTACTTAATATCGTAGAGCACTCCTTCCCCTAAACACTTTCTTCTCTGGCCTCTGGGATGCCCGCGCTCACCTTGTCAGGACTCCTTTTCTGTCTAAAGGCTGATGACTCTTGAATACAGTCTCCAGTTCCTTAAATTCAGCTGCAGATTCCACATCTCCATTTAGAGGCCCGTACCAAAACACTTGTCATATTCAAGTGTGGTAATGTCCACTCTTGATTTTTGTCCCCATATCTGTGGCTCTGATAAATCTTGCTCACCCTCCCAGTTGCTCAGCCTAAAATTCTTAGAGCATCCTTTATTTCTTTTTTATTTCACCCTCTGTATCAACCCACCAGCAACTCCCATTACCCTACCTTCAAATATGTACATAATTCCAGCACTGCTCACCAGCCTCACTGCCACCATCGTGGTCCAGGTCCCTGCTGTCCCTCATCTGGGCCACCCTCTCCTCCTCCCTACCCTTTGCCTTGTCTCCATAGCCATTATCTCCATGCAGCATTGAGAACGTCCTTTTAAAACTTAGACCATGTTTCTTCTCTGTTTAGAATCCTTTGTGGTTTCCCAGCTCACCCAGAACTAAAATCCAAAAGACCTGGCCTTCTAGTTCATCACCCAGAAGGAAGATAACTCTTAAAGTGCACCTTTTGTGTACCAGGCACTAAGAGCTCTACGTATATTAATTCATTTAATCCACACAGTGGCACTGTAAGGGAATCCTTTTATAATCTCCATTTTACAGAAGGGAGAAGTAGGAACAGAGAGGTTAGGTCACTCGCCCAGGGTCACACAGCTGGTGAGTAGCAGAGATGGCTCCAGCATCTGTGCTCTTAACCACTGTGCCCGACTGTCTCTTGATGGCTCTACCTGAGAGTCACTGAAATTTGTCAATAGCAGTTTGTCTTCTGGAAGGTTGCACTCATGAAAAATTGTCCTGAAGATAGTAGCTTTGCAGGAAGTTCCAGTGTAAGAAGCAGCACAGCAGAATGGCTTGTGGGATGGGAGCAGAAGACAGAATGGGTGATGCTGCAGAATCTCTGAGCACAGAGACCCGGTTGGGGGTGGAGAGTGGGAGGAAGCACAGAAAGCCAGAGGCTGAGAGAATTTTTATCATTGCTGAATAATTCACATAAATATGTGTCTCGTTTCTCACGGTACCAGTAAAACTTCACATCTAAGCCATTTCTGTCATTCCCAAGCTGTACAGAATGGTCTCCTGGCTTTTATTTACATATTTCCCTTTTCTGGAATAGTTAATATAATAGCATTTTATTTTGCATTATTACTCATGAGCATTTTTTCCATGAGATATGTATCTTTTATTTTGCCTGAAAATCGCAAACAGAGGAGCCTGCTGTGCTGTATTACATGAGGTTGCAAAGAGTTGGACATGACTTAGCAACTGAACAACAACAAGCTTTACTTTACCCTTGCTTTTTAAAAAATTGTGGTAAACTACACATAACAAAGTATTAGCAATTTTAAGTGTTATAATAATTGAGTGGCATTAAGTACATTCACAGAATTGTGCATACATCACCATTATCTCATTCTGGAACTTTTAAAAAATTACCCTCAAAGGAAACTGTACACGCATTAAATAGCCGCTGTCCATTTGCTCTCTTACACTAGCCCCTGGCTACCTCTTGTCTGCTGTTTCTTTGGATTTGCCTATTCTGGGTATTCCATGTAAATGGAATCATATAGTATGTGGCCTTTTGTGTCTGACTTTTTTCACTTTGCATAATGTTTTCAAGATTATTGCATGTTGGCTCTTTCCTCTGCTGCCGCTAAGGTGCTCGGTTTTTCCAAGGAAGCTAAGGCCGTTTTGGGGTGAGGCCCTCACTTCATCCGGTGACTAGCACCGCACCCGGCAGCCCCCACCTAGCACTCACCCGCACCATGGCCTCCGTCTCGAGCTCGCTTGCATCTACTCTGCCCTCATTCTGCACGACAGTGAGGTGACGGTCACGGAGGATAAGATCAATGCCCTCATTAAAGCAGCCGGTGTAAATGTTGAGCCTTTCTGGCCAGGTTTGTTTGCAAAGGCTTTGGCCGGTGTCAACATCGGGAGCCTCATCTGCAATGTGGGGGCTGGTGGACCTGCCCCAGCAGCTGGTGCTGCACCAGCAGGAGGTCCTGCCCCAGCCACCACTGCTACCCCAGCTGAGGAGAAGAAAGTAGAAGCAAAGAAAGAAGAATCTGAAGAGTCTGATGATGGCATGGGCTATGGTCTTTTTGACTAAACCTCTTTAGTAACACATTCAATAAAAAGCTGAGCTGTTTGCTGCAAGGAAAAAAAAAGATTATTGCATGTTGTAGCATGTATCAGGACTTCATCCTTTTTGTGGTTGAATAATACTCCATTTTATGCATGTATATCATATTTTGTTTATCCATTTTCATTAACTATTTGATCAAAATTTTATATATGG
This sequence comes from Muntiacus reevesi, assembly GCF_963930625.1. NCBI lineage: Eukaryota > Metazoa > Chordata > Mammalia > Artiodactyla > Cervidae > Muntiacus > Muntiacus reevesi. Next base: position 102,282,282 of record NC_089252.1, read on the forward strand.
TTACTAGAGTATCAGCTATGTGCTAGACCTTTTGCTTCATCCTGTATCCTGAATATATAAAGAGCTTTTACATATCAATAACAGAAAAGAGAATCCCTTTATATAAATGAGTAAAAAAACCTGAACAAACATTTCACAAAAGGGAAACTATAAATATAATAATTTCATGAGTTTAAAAAGCCTTTCAATCTCTTCTTTTTAGTTAATTCTGGAATTAGCTTGGTTAGAGCAATTCTCTATTATTTAGCAACAGATCATAAGCATTTGTTTGAGATATGCTCCGTTTGGGAAAGAATTTCATTTGTTGCTCCATTCAAGTAGGCTTGTGACCTGAAGGTCATCTCCATTGGGTTTTCTAGAGACTATGTCTCTAAAGCCTTTTAAAAATACTTTGCCCCTTTGAATGTTTCTGAATTCAGATGGATACAGATATCTTTTTGGAGAATGTTCCACTGTATGTGGGTCTCAACTTACACATTTTGAGTGGTCACTAACTGCTGAAACATAGAGTGGTGAATTTTCAAAGTTTGAGGCTCTTTGAAACTGTAAGTCTGTTGGAGAAGACTCTTGAGAGTCCCTTGGACTGCAAGGAGATCCAACCAGTCCATCCTAAAGGAGATCAGTCCTGGGTGTTCATTGGAAGGACTGATGCTGAAGCTGAAACTCCAATACTTTGGCCACCTCATGCGAAGAGTTGACTCATTGGAAAAGACCCTGATGCTGGGAGGGATTGGGGGCAGGAGGAGAAGGGGACGACAGAGGATGAGATGGCTGGATGGCATCACCGACTCGATGGACATGAGTTTGAGTAAACTCCGGGAGTTGGTGATGGAGAGGGAGGCCTGGCGTGCTGCGATTCATGGGGTCGCAGAGAGTTGGACACGACTGAGCAACTGAACTGAACTGAACTGAAACTGTAAGTGCTATTTTTCTATAACTGAGCTGTCCAGTAAGGTAGACACATGCCGCCCGTCCCTGCTGAGCACTTGAAACATGGCTAGTGCCGATTAAGATGTGCTGCAAGGCTGAAATAGTGGATTTTGAAGATTTGGTATAAAAAAATGTAAAATATTTCTAATTTTCTCCTGCTGATTACATGTTGAACTGATAATACTATCTGGATATATTGGGCTCAGGAAACTATATTATTAAAATTAAACTTACTTGCTTTTTTTTTTCTTACCATTTTAATGTGACTCATAGAAAATTTTAAATTACATATGTTGCCCACATGATATTTCTATTGAACAGTAAGTGCTGCTCTAAAAATAACAGGCGCATGGGTGGAGAATGGGAGAGAAGTCTGAACAGACTTGACTTCTTTGCCTTCAGAATCTTGAAGATGTCCCATGAGAGAGGCTGCAGTGGATCTGCATGCTTCCAGGAGCCTCCCAGTAGGTCTCTGCCTTCACCCTGGACTCCCCCTCAGCTGTCTTCTCCTCTCTCTAGCCTGATGGATCTTTCTTTTTAAAAGAATTTTTTTGGAGTGTAGTTGATTTACAATGTGTCAGTCTCTGGTGTACAGCAAGGTGAATCAGTTACAAATACGCGTGTATCCACTCCTTTTGTTTATTTATTCTTAGATTCTTTGGCCATATAGGCCACACAGCATATTGAGTAGAGTCCCCTGTCCCCTATACAGCTGTTTCTTTTTTTCTTTCTGTAAATGTATTTATTTTAATTGGAGGCTGATTGCTTTACAATATTGTAGTGGTTTTGCCATACATTGACATGAATCAGCCACGGGTGTACATGTGTTCCCCATCCTGAACCCCGCCCCCCCCAGCTCCCTCCGCATCCCGTCCCTCTGGGTCATCCCAGTGCACCAGCCCTGAGCACCCTGTCTCACATATACAGCCGTTTCTTATTAGTTATCTATTTTATGTAGTGTGTATATGTCAGTCCTGAGTGAGTGAGTGAGAGTTGCTCAGTCATGTCAGACTCTTTGCGACCCCATGGACTGTGGCCTGCCAGGCTCCTCTGTCCATGGAATTCTTCAGGCAAGAATATTGGAGTTGCCATTTCCTTCTCCAGGGGATTTTCCTGACCCAGGGATTGAACAGGTCTCCTGCATTGCAGGCAGGTTCTTTACCATCTGTGCCACCAGGGAAGCCTACTATTAAAAGCCCACTATTAATAGCCTACTATTACATTTTTAAGTATAAAGACAGGTCAGCTTAAAAAGTATCAGGAGATATGTGCTTCACTTTATCTTATAATCTATAGACCATACATCAGAGTATGTAATTAAAATCTGTACACCTTTTCCAAGGAATACCCGAGACAGAAGTAGCAATCAAGTTATAAATGACAATCATCAATCAGATGATATAATTTAGATGAAGCCTATCTCTCTCAAAGAGTTGGGGACTGTCAGTCCTAGTCTCCCAGTTTATCCACAGGGATCTTTCTAAAGGCAAACCTCATCATGTCACTCCTCACTTTACAGTTTTAGTGGCACCCCGTTACCCCCAAGCCCAGCTTTTAAGGCCCCACCTTGACCACCTGCTCGGCCTCATCTCATGCCTCTCTGCCGCCTCCTCCACCTGTCAGGTCCTTTTTATAAACATCATTATGATTTCCATTATATGCACAATAGGTTCCCATAGTAATGATTTAAAAATACATAATGTAAACAGTAGTGTCCACATTTATACCGCCTAACCCCCGCCCCAGCCACGTCATCAGTCACTGTCAACAGTCGGGTGTGTGCTGTTCCAGGGCCGTCAGCCTGCACACACTGCTGATTGTGTGTGTGTGTGTGTGTGTGTGTGTGTGTGTGTGTGTGTGTGTGTGTGTGTGTGTGTGTGTGTAAACCTCACCGGGTTTGCATGTTGTCTTGTGTCTTATTTCACATATTTTAAGGTTTCTGCTAGTGAGGATTTAGATTTACCTCAATATTCTTAATGGATGCTTGAGATTTTGTTATATAGCTTTGCCATGATTTATTCCTGTTTATTACTATTTTTAGTTATACAATTTTTCACCCGTATAGCAAAATATCAGCTATTATAATATCCACCTCTATATCCCCATATAGATTGAATAAGCAGCAACATTTTGCCCTATTGGCTTCAGAATTTTTCTGTGAATAACGGAAACACTCCATGCAGAGAGGAAGCCTTATGTGTGCTGCACCCAGTCGCCCTCCCCTCTTCATCCCCAGAGGGGAGGAAGCTGCCTTCTGCCGTTGATACAGCCTGTTTAGTCTTACATTTCTACTACATGTGGCCATAGACAGGGTGTTACTTTATGCATTCCTCAATAGTATCATACCATATGGGTATCTCCTGTGACTTGAATTTTCATTCTTTTTTTTTTTTTTAAGATTTTTCATTATTATATAATTCTATGTTGTCTTCCATTTGATACGAATGAATATAGCTAATGAATATAGCTTCATTTAATCCATTTCCTTATTCACAGAATTTCAGTTGTCATACTTTTAATTCCAATTGTTCAAATGTGTTGTCTCTCCTTCTTAACTCTGGACTCTTTTTTTATCTTCTGTGGAGCAGCCTGTGTAAGATTGGAATGATCTGTTTTGAAAGTTTTGTAGAATTCATCAGTAGAACTGTCTGGTCTGGTGCTTTCTTTCATTTTTTTTTTTTTATTAGTTACTGAGGTTTTTAGGTTTTGTATTTCTCCTTGAGATATTTTTGATAAGTTATATATTTTGAAGGAATGTATGTTTTAAGTTTTCAGATTTAACGGTGTCGAGTTGTTGTTAGCAGTCTTTTGTCATTAACTTGATGTTCTGTGCCTCCATCCATGACAGTATTTGCAGTGTTCTCCCTGCCCCCTTTTAATCTGATCAGTTTTGCCAGTTTTGTCTGTTTGATTAATCTTTTCAAAGACCGGTTTTTTACCTCCTGCACTTTGAACATGCTTTTCCTGGGGCCCGGGCTGCAGTTCTCTTTTCTCATCACCTGGCCGAGTCTTTCTTCTAGCTCTTCAAACCTTGATTGAGGCTCTTTGGCATTCCCCACCACCGCATTCTCCACAGCATCCCCCCCACCTCAATTTTTGGCCTGGTTGCCCTTCTGCAAGCTCCATGGAAGTAGGAGCTGATCTGTTTTGCTCGCCAGTCTCCCTGACGTGTGGCCCTGTGTGGAGGTACAGTAGGTGCTCAGGAAGGGAAGGGACAGAAATTGATGAGAGTCTGTTATGTAAAGAGCCACAGATTCATTCTCCAAGGAGAGAAGGCTCTCTTTCAGGGTGTATCCCCAAAAGGACTACTGTAAAGAGGATGTAAGTGGTGCTGAGTGATTGAACCAGCTGAGCAATCCGAGGTTCTGTAATTCTTTTTTCCGTAATTTATCAGGAAGTAAAGAGCTGGACTTGCAGCCATGGCATGACTGGAACGAGGCTGAGTGTGAGTCAGTGAGCTACAGAAACGTGTGTCGAGCAGTGCCTTTCTACTTAACATTTAAGAGGAAGACAAGTATGACAAAACCCACTGTAAAATAATAAAAAAAAAAAATTAAAAAAGAAAAAAGAAAAAAAAAAAGAGGAAGACAAGCCAAGGTGACAAGATCTCCATCTTGCAAACTCTTTCCAGTGAGCTTCTCCAGGAAGACTTGGGTCTTCACTGGGCTGAACACCTGCCAGCCTATCCTTGATTATGTACTCAAAACAGAAACTAAAAAGACATTTAAGCAAAAGAAACCACCACATCTTCAGTGGTCCTACCAGAATAAGAAATGCCTGGCTTTAGTTTTTCTTATAAAGTGTCGCTGTTTTCCTCGTAATTCTATAGCTTCTCATGGAGAGAGAGGTAAAACAAAAGAGAAGAAACTCAAGGAAAGTTTTGTTATCAGGATGCTCTGGGCTGGCAGTTAAGATATTAAAATATTTGCAACACATAAAACATCCTGGCAGAGGTGGTAATCTTTGAAAAGGAAGAGGGGAGCGGGGAACCAGGAAATAGCAATGGAAAGGCAGGGCTCTTTTCACAATTACATTACGTTCATATTTATGGCCATGTTATTGTCACCTAACAAAATATTCATAGCACGTTAAAGCCTTTGTTTTATTTTACTTACATTACACAGTTTGTAAGACTCAGTTGTAAATTTCATTGTCTCTCTGATAGGAGGCTTGCGAATGAAAATGGCAAGTGATATCCTCCTTACTGGTTATGTCGACTCAGTAATAATAACAACAATTAAGTGTCAGACTCTCTGCTAAACATTTGTATAATGCATCGTTATTTTTATTCCCTTTTTATAGCACATTAATTTTTCAGTTTTATAAAAAGAGGTTATTATCCCCACTTTCCAGATGAGAAGGTGGAGGCTCGGGGGGAGTCGAAGGTAGGTGGCCTGGCTGACGGCCTCCAGCAAGAAAGGGAGGGAGACGCTTTTGGAGCCCCAGGTCTGAACACCAGACTTCGGCCCCCACAGTGCCGGCAGCAGCCTCAGCCGGGCTCCCAGGAGCTTGGGAGATGCTGTGGATAACAGTCGTCATTCTCTGGGGGTGGGAGAGAGTCACGCTTGTTTAACGTGGTGGGAAAATGCATTCTGTTTCTAACCCTGAGGCCTGTCGCCCCTGACATTCTGATTACAGCCACGCACACTCCTGAATCTGAGCTCTTTCCCCAGATGCACCTGGAATCCTGATGTGCCCCTGTGCGTGTGCCGTGCACAGACCTGGGTCACTTCAGGACCTGAGGACCCCATCTACTACAGAGAGCTCCCCCCAGGGTGGCTTGGTTCTGAGAAGCCTGTAGAACCACGTGCCGTTTTCTCCCTTGGACTTTTGCTGGCAGTGCAGAGAAGTTGCCTGTAAAACGAAAGAAACGTACCCAGGACTGGTTGCCCCTTCTGTGGCGCCCACCCGGCCTTGCCTGGCTTCTGAGATGTTGTCCTTCATGCCTGCCAGTTCCCCTGGGCTTCCTAAAGGAGCCTTCTCGGGAGGGTGCCTTTTGCTCCCCGAAGCCATCCTTTGAGGCCATGTGGGTGGTAGTGTTTGGCTGGAGAGAAAGAAACTATCAGGGGATTCGATGCCAGATGAGATTGTTAAAAGGGACTGCAGCCAAGGTGAATGATCTGGAAGCCTGACCGGTGGTGGAATGCAGGGGTCGGGGAAGCAGCATTTGGAGACAGCTGTCTTTTAGGTAGGTTTCCTGGCACTTTCCCCAGCCACTGGGGGTGTGATCGAGTTGCCCAAGAGTGCCCTGGACTGACAGACTTGCTCTGATGCATTGTCTTTGTCTATGAGGCCTCTTAGTGTGAGGCCCCGCTAAACCGCTGCCTGCCCACAAGCAACCCCCAGGCTGCATTCTTCCAAACACGTGGAAGCCCTGTTTGGTGGGGCCTCTCTCTGTTTGAGAGGGGCTACATCCTCTGAATGTGGAGTCTAACACATCTGGGTATGAATCCCACCTTGGCCACCTACCAGCTATGTGACTTCCGGCATCTGGTTTAACCTCTCTGGACCTCAGTTTATCCTGTCTGTTAAAATGGGATAATGGTAATATCCCCATTATGCTGTAATAATATACAATATTATATGAAAACATATTATGATACGAAGTTACCATGATTGTATATTTAAATGTATGTAAGGCCATACATATGAAATATGGTAATATGTAGTGCCACTGTGATGTATTAACATTTATAGTATAGCATAACAGAGGAACCCATAGCAGGGTTAGAATAGTCCTGCTATTCTAAGATTTAGACCATGTAGGCAGAATACTTAGAACAGTCCCTGGCACATCATGTAACTCCGTCACTGTTAATTATCATGACTGTCATTTTCTGTGGACTGCAGCGTGCCAAACAGGGACACACTGACTCAGAATGTTCTGGTGTATGTTGTTGCCTTGGAAGCAGTGAAGCTCATCAGGTAATTAGGAGAGCGAAGCCCAATTATAACCTGGGAGGAGAGGGAGCGGTAACCAGGGAGTACTGTTCAATTCTAAGTTTGCTTGTGTGTGTGCTTTTTTTTTTTTTTAAGGGGAGAAATGTCTCTTCAGAAGAGCTTAGACCAACATGGTACCTAATAAGAGAAGAGTATTAAATCTAAATAACCACCCACATTTGCTGTGTTTGTCTTGAGAAGTTATTAGCCTAGGTTTCCACTGTATGCATGGGTGAGGAGGAGGGTGAGGCAGAAGAAGAGGGTTGGATGCAAAGACGGGTCAGGCAGGAGTTCCCGTCTGTTTCAGCCAGTTGTCCCAGCTCTGCTGTGGACACTGGGCTGACATCTGCTGAGAACTTAGCTGTGACAACTCTGGAGTCAGGGCCCTCCTCTCGTCTTGGCTCTGTGCTGGGTATTCTCTCTCCTGTTTTGCAAATAAGAATATGAAAGCTCAAGAGCTTAAACCTCAGGCTAAGGGTCACACAGCTAATAAAATGCTGTGGGATTTGAGATCACACACTTGGGACCAGAATCCTGGTTTCACCTGTGTGATGAGAGTCAAGTCACTTAATATTTTTTTAGGTCCCTGTTTTCTTATTGATGAAATGGGTACAGCAGTGAACCCCAGCTCCCAGTGGGGAGTAGTGGCAGTAACTACTCAGCATATGCTGTTTCAAGTTCAGGGCCTGTCAGCTGCTGCTGTTGTTACAATTACCTTGTGTTTTGTTTGTTTATGTCTTCTGCCTGATTCAAGGGGTGGACAGGATGTGTTCTGGTATGGTAGAGCCAGTTCTGATTTTTATCAGGCCTGACATTCTGCAGAGCCTGTGCAGTGGTCACCACAAGCATCCTACCTTGCGTTCCTGCTCACTGTGGCAGGGAGGTCAAAGAAGAGGGGTGAGTGTCATGTAAAAAACCAGCACCACCGCCCTTCAGCACAGCAGCGACTAACCCTCAGGGCAGGTCCAAGGCGGACCTCCTTCAGGGGTGCTTTTCAGTGGTACTTCAAGCAAAGACGGCATCTGACTATTCATATAGACAGACATAGCATTTGGGGGAGGAGTCATTTATCTATCGCTCCATAAAAACATCATAATACATGTTCCTGGGGATATGTTGCAGTCACAAAATTGAATTCACTTTACAAGTCAGAAGTAAGGCATTCCTGGTGTGTCTGCGGACACCCAGCCCCCTTCCCACATCTTTCCTCTTTTGTACCGTTTACCTGCCACTTGCGTGGACCCGACTTGAACCTGCCTCTGTTGCATCTAAGGAGATTGATTCGTGGGGAGAGGTTAATAGGCAAGGAAGCCAGTTCTGACTTGTTAGGCAGCGGCTGCTTAACAGTTGTCCTGTCAACCGTCGCTTTAGAAGTCCAGGAGCTCAAGTGTGGCCTGTGTGGAGGAGCAGGGACTCCCCAGCGAGCGAGCAACGAGGGAGGGTTCCTGGCTGCACCTGAAGCTACAGACATCACCTGATGGCATCCCTTTGGGAGCCTTCCATTTGCGAAAAGTAAGGACCGGAGTTTGGTCTGGCTCTATAATTGCATCCAGTTTAGACTTTCGATTTTCTTTTAAATTTTCCTGTTTTTAAAGGTGAGGAATTGACTTTTCTCAGTGACTTTGGAGCTTTCCTCCCGGGGCCCTGGGAAGAAGTCTAGAGTGCGTTTGGCTGCTCAAAATTGCTGAGCTGTAGAAAACTCCAGCCACTTCACCCTGCCTGGACTGTTTCTGCAAAGCATCTCTCCTTCTGGTGAAACGCCATCTGAAACTGGTGATTTCCTCTGAATAATGAGCGCATCTCTTTTTTTTGTCCTCTTTCAGGCCTAAACGACAGCGGCAGAACAACTTTCCCATGTTTCCATCTCCTAAAGCCTGGAATTTCAGAGGGGTAAGTGTTTTTCCGAGCAATCCCACCCGTTACTTGTCCTTTCTGGGTGCTCCAGAGAGGGCTCAGTTGAGGTGGACTTTACTAGCCAAGTCTCCACCAAACTTCTGTGCTTTACCACCTGGGGAAGTCATTTTTGCATCAGCACCTGTGGTTTAATTTAAAAACCCCAAGTGGTTCAGTAAGTACCCAGTGATGTTTGCCTGCCCTGTAGGTGTTGGGTTACGGGAAGCATCTTATGAAGAAGCCAGGAGATGTCAAGGTTGATGAAGTGGCCATTGTGGCTGTTTTGGGGGAACAAGAAAGGTGCAGAGTGAAGGAAAAAGAAATCAGAAATATACTGTCTGTTCATGTGTAGATTTATGACTGCGGAGAGCTTTGCTTTACAAAAGGAGAGGTCTGTAAGCTTTAAACATTAGAAGCTGAAGGGAATCATAGAATTCTCCCAGTCACAAAGCTCTAGACCCTTAGAGGTGTAGGGAGGGTCAGATTTAACCTTTGCTTGATGGAAAATTCTCTTCCTTTATGTAGTAGTGATAATAATAGTAGTCAAAGTGGCCCATCGGTGTGTCCAAATGAATTCTAGCTCTGACTTCAGGAACAGGACTCTTGCCTGTGTAGAGAATGCCCTGAGCTCTGCATCACCAACGGCCTTTGCATGCACTGTACCTTATGCCCAGAACACAGTCTCCTGCTGCGTGACACCACGCTCCCGCACACTCTGGACTGGCCCACCCGCGTCATCCACTGGGTCTAAGCTTCGACATCACCTTCCGTGGGAACGCATCGTGTCCGCCCCTTAAATCTGACCTAGAGGCGTCTCCTGTGGATCTCTGTAGTTCCTTTTCTCATTGTTAAAAGATTGTTAGTTAACAGGTAGTGACACTTAAGATTGGAAGCCCCAAGCATTGGAGGCTTATCACTGTCTCTTGTTACTGCACTGTCCCTGGGCCTAGCACAGTGCCTAGAACATTCATGCTTAATTAATGTGAATGAATAAATGGAATGAATGAATAAATAAATCTCTCACGTATATCTGACACAAAATTCACTTCAGATTATGTTTCAGGTTCAAGTCTTTAGTCTTTTCAGCAGTGTTTTTACTGGTTCAGTTCATCTTTAATATCCTACATACATCCCAGTCATTTTCCCCAAATATCTTTTTAAAAATACAAATCACGGCTCTCTCTTAGCTACGTTTTCAGTATGCTTTTAACTGAATACAAAGAGAAATGTGTTGGCCTCTTAAGTGGATGTGTGTTTTACCGAGTGTAAGTCACGTACCTCCTCGGTTGGTTACGGTTTTGTGAACAAGACCCCCATTTCTCAAAGTATGTTCAGTTGGATGATCATAAACATTAAGTGAAAAAAAGACTTGTGTGGTCCCACAGACTTGGGACCCCCTGAGAGGACCAAATTAAAGCATGTTCACCACTGCAGGACTTCTCAGAGCCTTCAGTGTGTTGATGTGCATGGAGACCATGTGAAGGAGAGCTGATGGAGTTTGTGTGGAGCGTCTCCCAAGGTCATTGGCCATAAACTCTTTGTTGAAAAAATAGTTTGTACACACTTTGGCACGGCTGACATCTGTAGTTGATTTTGAACTAAAGAGAAGTTGAACTGTTTTGAAGGTGTTTATTTTCTCTCCCTCTCTACCTTCCCTCGAGTGTACCACCCCCTTCCTTCTAATTCAACCCTCTACTAGGGTTGAGGTCCATGTAGGATTTGCCTGGGACTGTCCTGGCTTTAGTACTGAAAGCCCCATGCCTTGGGAAACTTCAGTCCCGGGCAAGCTGGGACAACTTGATAACCCTACCTTTGGCTGAAACGTCTTCAACTGTTTGTCCTTGAAAAATGTTTCATGAATTTTTTAAGCTCAAGTCTGTTTTGTAGATCTTACTGCTGAAAAGGGAATTGTTAGACGCATACTTGGTTTAAGGGACGTTCTGTCTGTCACAGCCTTGCAGGGGTAACATTTAACACTGGTAATTTGTTGCAGGGGAGCAAGCAGATAACTGGCCCCTGGCTAATTAAAACCATATAGATAACAGAATCTAATGCTTTGTTGACTTCAGTTTCCTATCAGCCCTCAAATTCTTAGCCAGCTCATAAGATTTCCCCCAGTAGTTAAAAGTGTCGAAATGACTAGAGTCTATTTAGGTGGTCAGGTCAGTTGTGTTTATCTTGGTCTCTTGTCTTTGCTTTGATTCTTCTGGCCCCTGTGGCTTCCTGGTAAATTTAGACAAACTGACCTCAAGACCACACCAGAGGGAGATGGTTCAGGGCCTGGCCAATTGCCAGATTCCTCTGTGACCAAAGTCATCCCTCTGTCCCTTGGAGCATAATATTCCATGGCCTGGTAGGGGTGGAAGAAAACCCATGCCAGTGGGAATACCGTCACTCCCAGCTCTGTAAGCATAGTTACGGTAATTGGAACTGAAGAATGAGAAGCACCCAGAATGCCAGGAGGAAAACATGGGGGGTATTATCTAATTGATACATTTTCTATAATGAAATGTGATGCTCAGGCCTGCTGGACTGTTTGTTCTATAGCAAGACTTGTATTCTATGAACTCTTCATTTTCTTCTCTATTTGAAAGGAAAGGGTTTAGAACCTCTGTGATAGCAAATTTCCCATTTTTATATACGTGGCAGAGAAAAACATTAGAAGCATTTGCATTTCCACTCCTTTTCATTTCGTAAAACAGAAGGAGCCTGTGTTACTTTCTCGGGTCCTGGACATATGTGGGGTTTGGGGGTAGGGGTGAGGGGAAGAGATGGTGAGAAATGGATTGGAAAAGGCAAGAGGAGAAAGAACTTCATGGCTCTAAATGAGAAGTGAGATGGAGACACATGAGGGCCAAGGGGGGAGCATGGGACAGGGCTTGAAGTGGGGAGAGGGAGTGGTCCATGTCTTAAGAAACAGATGTTTTGGGAAAAGAGAGATGTTTCAAAATGTCAATAATTTTAAGGAAGATCTTGCTGAGTGAGTGTATGGTAACCACCACCTTGTCATTCCCTTGAGATCCACTGCAGATCTCATGACTTCTTAAGGCCTTAGGAATTGTATTTGTGGTTTTCCTCTTTTTGGCTGGAGTTTTTGGCCGCCAAGCGCCTCAGGAAGGTTCGGTGACACCTGGATGACACATCTTTTCTATGTACCAAGTGGTTCAGTCCTTTCATGAGTTACTGCTGCTAATTGTTGACTGCATCTTTTGGTTCCTGTGCTCGTCTAAGGAGACAGAGGCCCTGGGTGTTACAGCCCCCTGAGATTTCTCTACCCTCCCTGGCCAGGGGTGGTGCTGTGCAGACTCTCACCAGAACATGAACGCTACAGATATGTTCATGGAGAGAAGCCAGGAGGATGGTTGTGGTTGGGACAGTTATGGTAGGAAAATCACAAGTGAGACCACAGTAAGATGGGGAGAATAAGAAGGTGGGACCCTGGGAGGTGTCTTACCCTGTGTCAGCTCCTCTGGATCTGGTTCAGTTCAGTTTAGTTCAGTTGCTCAGTCGTGTCCGACTCTCTGCAACCCCATGGACTGTAGCATGCCAGGTTTCCCTGATCATCACCAACTCCCAGAGCCTCCTCAAACTCATGTCCATCGTGTTGATGATGCCATCAAACCATCTCATCCTCTGTCATCCCCTTTTCCTCCTGCTTTCAATCTTTCCCAGCATCAGGGTCTCTTCCAATGAGTTGACTCTTCGCATCAGGTGGCCAAAGCATTGGAGTTTCAGCTTCAATATTAGTCCTTCCAATGAATAGTCAGGACTGATTTCCTTTAGGATTGACTGGTTGGATCTTCTTGCAGTTCAAGGAACTCTCAAGAGTCTTCTCCAACACCACATTTCAAAAACAATAGAATAGGAAAGACTAGAGATCTCTTCAAGAAAATTAGCGATACTAAAGGAACATTTCATGCAAAGATGAGCACAATAAAGGACAGAAATGGTATGGACCTAACAGAAGCAGAAGATATTAAGAAGAGGTGGCAAGAATACACAGAAGAACTGTACATAAAAGATCTTTATGACCCAGATAACCACGATGGTGTGGTCACTCACCTAGAGCCAGACATCCTGGAATGCGAAGTCAAGTGGTCCTTAGGAAACATCTTTATGAACAAAGCTAGTGGAGATGATGAAATTCCAGTTGAGCTATTTCAAATCCTAAAAGACAATGCCGTGAAAGTGCTGCACTCAATATGCCAGCAAATGTGGAAATCTCAGCAGTGGCCACGGGACTGGAAAAGGTCAGTTTTCATTCCAATCCCAAAGAAAGGCAGTGCCAAAGAATGTTCAAACTACTGCACAATTGCTCTTATCTCACATGCTAGCAGAATAATGCTCAAAATTCTCCAAGTCAACTTCAACAGTACGTGAACCATGAAGTTCCACATGTTCAAGTTGGATTTAGAAAAGGTAGAGGAACCAGAGATCAAATTGCCAACATCTGCTGAATCATATAAAAAACAATAGAGTTCCAGAAAAACATCTACTTTTGTTTTATTGACTATGCCAAAGCCTTTGACTGTGTGGATCACCACAAACTGTGGAAAATTCTTAAAGAGATGGGAATACCAGACTGCCTGACCTGCCTCCTGAGAAATCTGTATGCAGGTCAAGAAGTGACAGTTAGAACTGGACATGGAACAACAGACTGTTTCCAAATGGGGAAAGGAGTCTGTCAGGGCTGTATATTGTCGCCCTGCTTATTTAACTTATATGCAGAGTACATCATGAGAAACTCTGGGCTAGATGAAGCACAACTGGAATCAAGATTACCGGGAGAAATAGCAATAACCTCAGATACGCAGATGACACCACCCTTATGGCAGAAAGTGAAGAAGAACTAAAGAGCGTCTTGGTGAAAGTGAAAGAGGAGAGTGAAAAAGTTGGCTTAAAGCTCAGCATTCAGAAAATAAGACCATGGCATCCGGCCCCATCACTTCATGCCAAATAGATGGGGGAACAATGGAAACAGTGAGAGACTTTATTTTTTGGGGTTCCAAAATCCCTGCAGATGGTGATTTCAGCCATGAAATTAAAAGACACTCCTTGGAAGAAAAACTATGACCAACCTAGATAGCATATTAAAAAGCAGAGACATTACTCTACCAACAAAGTTCCATCTAGTCAAAGCTATGGTTTTTCCAGTAGTCATGTATGGATGTGTGAGTTGGACTATAAAGAAAGCTGAACGCTGAAGAATTGATGCTTTTGAATTGGATATGGTTGGGGCATTGTAAAGTTCAGAATTCTGACCCTTTATTGTGAGAATATTCGCTGCAGCTCCTCCAGTAAGCTGAGACAGAGAGTCACAGAGACAGAGACAGGGAGGAAACTCATCCTAGAAATGTGAAAATCTCTGGACCGCAACACTTGGCATTGCCTGTAGTTAACTTGAAAATATTTAACAAGACCTACTATGTATAAGACATTGTTTTAGGTGCTTGATCTGAGATTTTAATGAAATATCAACCAAATTTCAGGGCCATACTGGTCTTGTCTCTTTCTCCAGTGCTTGGCTTTTATACTTGCCTAAACCATTTGTTAACAAATGTCTAAACTCCGAGGCTTTTGAAAGGACTTTGAACATTATGTGTGTGTGCCTGTGTGTGCCCAGTTGCTAAATCCTGTCCAACTCTTTGCGACCTCATGGACTATAGCCTGTCAATCTCCTCTGTCCTTGGGATTTCCTAGGCACGAATACTGGAGTAGGTTGCCATTTCCTTCTCCAGAGCACCTTCCTGGCCCGGGGATTGAAACTGTGAGTCCTGTGTGTCCTGCATCAGCCGGTGGATTCTTTACCACTGAAACCACCAGGGAAGCCCTTAATGTCTTTCATTTTCAGTTGAGGAAAATAAGGTTTAGTGTATTAGTCAGGACTCTTCTGGCTGCTAGTGATAGAAGCACAATTATAACAAGCTCCAGTGGAAAGGGAAATTGATTGGTTCATGTAACTGAGGGAAACTGATGGATAGACTTCAGGTACAGCTGTATCCAGGTATACTCTCTCAGCTTTGTCACTTTTGAGGTTTTGGTCTTGTCTTCTACTGCACGTGAACTGTTTTGGAAGGAGGGGATGACCACAAATAGCCACACATTTCCAGACAAAAGGGAGTTTTTGCTTCCAGAATCCCGATGTGAAATCCCAGCATAGGACTCTGATTGCCCTCGTTCCACTCACATAGTTATACCTTGGCCAATGACTGTGGGCAAGAGCATTGGACAGATCTTGGTCATGTGCGCCTTTGAAGGAGCTGGGTTGACAGAGTTTCATGATTGGCAGTTCTCCTGGAGCCATTGAAAGTGGGGAAGGGACATTCGATCCAAGGAAGAGGTTGTTGTTGTTGTTAATAAAAGGTTAAAGAGCATTCATTCAACAGCAAAGACACAAAATTGAATAAGATACAGTCTTCATCTAGTGTACCTTAACATCTAGTAGATGTGTAGGTAAACAAATTATTTTATCATAGCAGAATGTCAGAGTAGGAGACATATGACAGAGCTGCTTAACAGGGATTGAAAACAAAAGGTCACTAGACCAGATAGTAAACACTCATATTTTCAAATGATCCCTTTGTTACATGGCATGGGTAACATGCGGCCATCCATGCCTGCAGCCCCTGGTACTGTTGGAGGTGAGTTGGGAATTCCTATTGGGGTGGGAGGTGCAGATATTTGAGGGGTCACTGGATGCCTAAAATTTAGTGCAGGGTTTGGGAAGTATGTCATATGTTTTAGGGCAAAGGTCTTCATTTATTTTTAGCCACACTTTCAGAGTTCTGTGGTTCATGTATCTATGGTTATAGTTCTGATGGTAGAAAATACAGTCATGTGAGACATTCGTAAAAAGATTGATTTGAAGGCCTTTCAAAACCAGTAGAGGTTTATTCATCTCGCCGGGACTGAAAATGGCTCTTACTGGCCTTTGAAAGGGATGCTTGTTACATAGGCTTGCTGGCCCATTGTCAGCTCCTTCCCTCCAGCCTGCCCCTGACTTCTTCCTGCATGGACTTTGGGCCTTCTCTCCCACACCCCGAGTGTCTACAGTTACCTGTTCATCTTCTCTCTTCTTTGGTACTTTTTGGGTAGATTCCTGGAACAGTTAATGCTATTTTAACTAATAACCTCCTACTCCAAGGAAGAGTTTGGTACCATCACCAAAGAGAGTCCAGTTTCTAGACAGACAGGAAATACTGCCGGTGAGGCTCAACGCCAAGCGAATTAGGAGTAGAGCCACATCTCCAGACAACAGCTGCTCTAGGCTGCCTGACCCACCCCCAGGCCCCATGTTTGGAAGGAAGTTGGCAAACCCTAGGTGAATGTTTCTTGAAGATCAGGCTGAAATGCTGCAAAATTCACAACTCATTAGAGTGACAGAGTCTCTAATACTCAAAACGCGCCTCGCCCCTTCAGCGCTTACTGTGGCCTCCCCTCTCTTCTGCAAGAGAAGGTGGCATGGCTTTTTCTTCTCTCGCAGCCTCGGTTTGTACATTTTCCTACCTTATTTAACATCAGCTCCAAGCAAGGCTGTGAGTGCTGTGTGGTAGATGGTATCTGTTCCATTTCAAATAGGAGGAAACTGAGCGCACATCTGCTCGCTGCCCGCAGTCACAGCCGTGGTAAGTGGCAGAGCCCGCTTATAAGCCTGAGGTGGGCTTTCCCCAGGCAATGGGAGCCTATTGCCTTTCTGAAACAAAACTGATTACACAAGCCTTGATTTCAGAGAAAGTTAGGCATGACCATCTTTTTAACAGTGCTAGAAACAAGGGACAATTCTGTGGTGAACTTTTCATCACCTCAGATCCTTTTTACTTACCTTCTGCTCCCTTGAACTTTATTGTTTATGTTTATTTTTTTTGGCTGAAGTATGTGTGTGCCAAGTCGTTTCAGTCGTGTCTGTCTCTTTATGACCCCATGGACTGTAGCTCGCCAGGCTCCCCTGTCCATGGGATTCTCCAGGCAAGAATACTGGAGTGAGTTGCCTTGCCCTTCTCCAGGGGATCTTCCCAACCCAGGGATTCAACCTGTGTCTCTTCCGTCTCCTGCATTGGGAGATGGGAGCGACTAACTCCACTTGGGAAGCCCCAGGTGTTAAAGTATAGTTGATTACAATATTGTGTTAGTTTCAGGTGTATAGCAAAGTGATTCAGTTATTTATATATATATCTATATATATATAATTTTTAGATTTTTTTTCTATTATAGGTTATTATAAGGTGTTGAATATATCTCCCTCTGCTTTTAGCATTAAATCCTTGTTGCTTATCTACTTTATGTAGTATGTATCTGTTGATCCCATATTCCTAATTTATCCCCGCCTGCCTCTCTCTCCCCTTTGATAACCATAAGTTTGTTCTCTATGTCTGTGAGTCTGTTTCTGTTTTGTATATATATTCATTTGTATTATTTTTTAGATTTCACACATAAGTGGTACCATATATGTATCTTTCTCTGACTTATTTCACTGAGTACAGTATTCTCTAGGTCCATTCATAATGCTGCAAATGGCAATATTTTATTCATTTTAATGACTGAGTAGTGTTCCTGTGTGTGTGTGTGTGTGTGTGTGTGTATGTTCAGTTTTATGTGTAAAACTGAATTACTTTGCTGTACAGCTGAAACTAACACAATATTGTAATCAACTACACACACACAACCACACACACACACACACACACACACACACATCACGTCTTCTTAAGCCAGTTGTCTATTGATGTGTGCTTGGGTTGTCTCGATGTCTTGTCTATTGTAAAAAGTGCTGCTATGAGCATTGGGGTGCATGTATCTTTTCAAACCAGAGTTTTTGTCTTTTCTGGAGTGGAGTTGCGGTAGCTCTATTTTTTGTTTTATAAGATATCTCTATACTGTTTTTCATAGTGGGTGCACCAATTTACATTCCCACAATACTATGGAAGGTTCCCTTTTCTCCATATTTTCTCCAGCATTTATTGTTCGTAGTCTTACTGATGGTGGTCATTCTGACCAGTGTAAGGTGATACCTCATCGTAGTTTTGAGTTGCCTTTCTCTGATAACTAGTGATGTTGAGCATCTTTTCACGTGCTTTTTGGCCATCTGTGTGTTTTCTTTGGAGAAATGTCTATTTAGATCTTTGGCCCACTTTTTATTGAGTTGTTTGTTTTTTTGATATTGAGTTGTGTGAGCTGCTTGAATATTTTGGAAATTAAGCCCTCATTGTTCACACTGTTTGTAAATATTTTCTCCCATTCCATAGGTGGTCTTTTTATTTTGTTGATGGTTTCCTTTGCTGTGAAAAACCTTGTAAGTTTGACTATGTCCCATTTGTTTATTTTTGCTTTCATTTCTATTGCCTTGGGAGACTGAGCTAAGAAAATATTGCTACGATTTATATCAGAGAATGTTTTGCCTGTGTTCTCTTCTAGTTTTATGGTGTCATGTCTTATATTTAGGTCTTTAAACCATTGAGTTTATAATAGATGCCTTTTGATGTGAGGTGCCCCTTCAGAATGAAAAGCTGTCTCTCATTTCCGCTTAGTCTTGTCTCACTTCCCTTCAGGCAGTGGAGAGGCCACCCTGTGAACGCTGCTGACACCTGTGAGGAAAAGCCCGTGTCATCTTCAGTGTGCTGACACCAAAAATATGCCAGGCACATTGAAGCTCATTTTTAGACTCAAAAGTGGTTTCTTTTTTTGGTCGTATGTGAGGTCCGTGGGGACACAGTGGCTTGTGTACCAGCTTTGCAAGTTCTGCACTTTTGAGACAGAATTTATAGATGCCTTTATTTTATGCAGCTGCCAACTCAATTATTCCCTTTTTGTCCCAAAATTATACAAGGTAAAAGATGTGTTTGACTGTGGTCTTTTAGATTAATTAGGAGATCTTTTTTGTGGGTGATAGAATTTGACTCAAATTAGCTTAAACAAGGAGAGTTTCAAAAATTACAGAGGTCTGCAGATATCCCATGGAATGCCCCAGGATCTCAGAAGCCCCTGGAAGCAGCACCTGAAGCCCATGAGGGTCCCCAGGTCCTCTGCTGCATTTTCTCTGCAGACTGACTTCCTGCATACCGTGGAAATGCAACCATCTGCAGGGTGACAGTTTTTTCTCTCCCAGAGCCAAAATTACTGGTGGGGAAGATTTTGATTGGTTCAGCCTGGGTCAGGTGGATACTTCAAAACCAATCAGCAGTGTCCACAGCGTGGCTTCTGCTCTGCGGGCTCTTGTGGTAACCATAGTAACATGGGAGCGAAGGGGCAGTTTCCATAGGAAGGGGAGAGGCACTGGGCAGATACAGACAGTTCTTGTCTACAGCAGTCTTCCCCATCTCTCATCCCGTAGTTAAGGGTAACCATCCTGATGCCCAGGGTCTGACTGTCAAATAAAACTTCTAACCCCGTTGTTTTTTTTTTTTTTCCGTGTTGGCTAGAAGTAGTCCTTTTATTGGTATTTTTTTTCAATCCTCAGAATCTGAACTGGGAGCAAGAATAAACTGCTCATAAGACATAAGGCATAGTAGTCCTCTGGATTAACTAAAATAATAGCAGATCCTGGACAATTGCATTCTGAAATGGCCATTATTAATTGTTACCATTGGGTAATATTGGAGCTTAGTCAGGGGTTTTATTTTTATTTTATCTTTTAAAAATGTTATTGAAGTATTATAGATTTACAATGTGTTAATTTCTGCCGCACAGCAAAGTGATTCAGCTATATATATATATATTTATATATATTCTTTTTCATATTCTTTCCCATTGTGGTTTATCACAGGATATTGATTTACAGTTCCCTGCACTGTATGGTAGGACTTTGTTGTTTATCCACCCTGTATATAATAGTTTGCAGCTGCTAATCTCAAAGTACCAGTGCTTCCTTCCCCATCACCCATTCTTTGGCAGTCACAAAACTATTCTCCATGTCTGTAAGCCAGAAATGTCTCTATGTTTGGTTGTGCTGCATTGTATATTCCATATATAAGTGATATCATATGTTATTTGTTTTTCTCTTTCTGACCTACTTCACTTAGTATGATAATCTCTAGGGCCATCCATGTTGGTGCAAATGGCATTATTTTGTTACTTTTATGACTGAGTAAGATTCCATTATATATATGTACCACATCTTCTCTATCCATTCATCTGCTGATGAACAGTTTGATTGTTTCCACGTCTTGGCTATCATAAATAGTGCTGTTGTGAACATAGGGGTGAGTGTATATTTTCAAATTAGAGTTTTATCGGGTATGTGCCCAGGCGTGGGATTGGGAAATCATATGGCAACTCTATTTTTAGTTTCTTGAGGAACCTGCATGCTGTTTTCCTTAGTGGCTACACCAATTTACATTCCCACCAACAGTGTAGAAGGGTTCCATTTTCCTCATACCCTCTCTAGCGCTTATTATTTGTAGACTTTTTAATGATGGCCGTTCTGACTATGGTACCTCACTGTAGTTTTGACTTGCACTTCTCTAATAATTAGTGGTGATGAGCATCTTTCGATGTGCTCTTTGGCCATCCACATGTCTTCTTTGGAGAAATGTCTATTTAGGTCTTCTAGTCAGGAGTTTTAAATAGAAGGTGGCCCAAGAATCAGTCTCAGCATTTCTTTGTGTTTTGTTGCGTTTATGACTTTTCGTGGAGGTTTTTATTTTTTGTTCTAATAAAAATTAGCATTTATTATGCAAACAATATCATGGCAGTGATCTCATCACCTCTGAAAGGCCATCATGCTATCGGAAGGCATGGGAGGGGATGGTGATGTTGAGAACTAAGGGGATGCACCAGTTTGGAAATTTGATTTTCTGAATCTGAACCTTTCCCTTCACGTTTTCTTTTTCCCTCCACGATAGATTTTACATTCTGTTTCCTGCTCACTTCAGAAGCTGGGGACGGGAGTTGAAGCCTCACTTTTCTTTTTTCCCATCATCTTCCTCTTCAAAGTAACGTGATGCATTTAATGGATTGGACGACGTTTAACTCATTGTGACTCTAAATAGTGCCTCCTTCTTTTCTTTTTTGTTTTTGTCTGCAAAGCTTGGCATGTGGGATCTTTGTTCCTTGACTAGGGATCAAACTTGAGCCCTGTGCATTGGAAGCGTGGAGTCAACCTATGGGCCACCAGGGAATGCCCCTGGCATTCTTTAAATGCTCAAATCACATTGTCTGTTTAAAGCAGTTGAAACATAGAAGCAAGGTGGGGAAATGGAGTAAGTTAACTCCCAGCAGAGAGGATGCAGATGGGAAGGAAGGGTCCCACCAGTATTCTGGAGATCACAATGCCGGTATGTCCCCTTTCTCTCCACTGCATTGGTCTTTCTCTCTGACCTGGTTGCAAGGACCAGAGTTGAAGTGCAGGCAGGAGGTCTACAGACTGAAGGTGCCCTGGGCCACTGACACACACTTGCTTTATTATAAAAACTCAGAAACAAACAACTGGTCAGCAGTAGCAGCTTGCCAATTAGCCAGGTGAACAGCTAATTTCTATTTTATTTGTGTTTCTTGGGCAGAAGGGATGTGGGGTCAGGATGGAGTGTTTCCAATGGGCAGTCAGACTAAGGCCTCATGTATATTAAGTGCTCATATATATTTAGTGCCTCTGTGCAGTTAGCACCTCAGAAGTCTCATGCATATTTAGTGCATAACAGACATTCAGTAACCAGGTGCCTCATGAATAATTGGTATCTTTTGCCCCTTTCACCATTTCATATCTTTGTTTACCGCACACATGTTCTACTTAGTGACCACTTATTTATACATATTTCTATTATTGAAGATGAATAAGTGTTACAATCTTATACATCTTTAGTAGTTAAAATAAATATTCTCTAAAAGCAAATGCTCATTACAACTTGATTGCCTAGAGCTCATTTTTAAATGGGCTATCTTCTTTAGGCCTGATGATGATAATTCTTCCTTAACTTGATTTTTGGGCCTCCCAGCCTTATCCTTCCTTACTCAAACTCTCCTTACGCAAACGCCATCTGACACTGGAAATCTCAGTGAACACACCTCCTGAATGAGCCTTTTTGAGCATGACTTTCACGTGGCCCAGCTGGTTTAGACGCTGCAGTAGCAGCATGGCCTACCCCTGCCCTGACCTCCTGGTTAAGACACGTTCAGGGAGGGGGAAAACATACCATACAGCTGAACGCTGCTAATGCATAATGTGTTTTTATATCCTCAGGGCTGATTTGACCTTACATCCATTTGGGAAAAGACAGGGATTTAGGCCTATTACTTTTTTATGGACAGATAAAGACTTGTTTAAAATCATAGTTCTGATTTGAGGAAGCTGTGATAGAGGTGTATCAGATGTGTATTTCATTTATGTAGGTTCAGCTAAACCTGCTCATAGAAAAGGAGTGTTGGATGGGGTGGCAAACCTGCTTTTTCCTCTGTTGATCCTAGTAGGGTGATGGTGATTCTAGACCTTGATGGGATTTATTGTGCTGCATTTCCCCTGAACACAAGCAACAGCTTTGTCAGGAGCTAAACTGAAGATGTATGTACAATATTTGCTCTAGCAGTAAAGTAGGAACTCTTAGGGCTCACTGAAATCATTCCTTTGATATGTGCTTGCAAAGTTGTTTCAGTTATGTCTGTGACGTGACTGTTTGCGACCCTGTGGACTGTAGCCCACCAGGCTCCTCTGTCCATGGGATTCCCCAGGCAAGAATACTGGAGTGGGTTGCCATGCCCTTCTCCGGGGGGATCTTCCTGACCCAGGGATCGAACTTGTGTCTCCTGTAGCTCCTGCATTGCAGGCAGATTCTTTACTGCTGAGCCACTGGGGAAGCCTTAAGGAACTCTTAAGTGTGGTCTATTGAGAAAAGGATGGTAAGGCTTAACTTGATGTCTTCCTAAGGGGTTTCCAAGATGATTATTTTTACTATGTATGCTATTTTTTCAACTTTTTGTTATGAAAAATTTTAAATGTATGGGAAGTTGAAAAGTAAGTACAATTAACACCCACCATCTAGAATCAACAATTGCTAACATTTGGCTTTAACTGTTTATCTATCTCTAATTGTTTATACAATCTGCTTAATTTTACAAAATCTTTTCAAAGTATGACAGTCATGGCACTTCACTTCTAAATTCTTTAATACGTGTGTCCTAAGAATATGAACATTTTCCTGCATTATCAGGCCTAAGAAAGCTACTGTTAATTCCCTGACATTCAGTCTGTATTCCTATTTCCCCACTGTCTTTTATAGTTGATTTCCCTTAAGACATTCAAGGGCCTTGCATTGCATTTGGTTGGATTTTTTGTTTGGTGGGTTTTTTTAATCCAGTTGAGGACCATGATTTCATTTTGTTACTGTGTTTTTTAGTCCTTTTAAGTCCTTGAATAGTCCTGTCATTCCTCTTTTTTTTTTTTATGACATTGATTTTTTTTTTAAAAGACCAGACTAATTGCTTGTAGAATGGATTTCACATTTTAGTTTATCTGATTGCTTACCTAAGATGTCATTTAACTTGCTCTTCTGTCCTTTATATTTCTTATAACACTGGTAATGTATGTCAAAAGACTTGGTTTGTTTCAGATTAAGCCCTTTTGGGCAGGAAAATATCCTAAGGGATGCCAGCTACTTGCATCTCATTAAGAGGCACATGGCATTGGTTGTTTGTAATAAATGGTGCTGACTTGCCGCACAGGGTGGATGCTGTGACAGTCCATTCCTATGAGGAATGACTGAGTTCTTGTCAGAAAGCAGGTGCTTGCTCCCATTACAAGACAAGTGCCATTTAACAAGAGAATGATAGCTGCAGAAACCCCGGATTTCTTCCTGTGGGTTGGCTTCATTCTTTCTCTCTTGGCTGTCATCTTCTGATGTGTAAGTCCTGCTCCCAGTGTCTTCTCCTTGCACGAGCTACTGTTGGGTTTGTCACAGTGCCAACTCTGATCCAACCTCACGTGCTCTTTTGGCATCTCTTTTTCTCAAAGCTCAGGCTAGTCTCAATTGCCCTGTCCCCAGATCCCTAAGAAAACCCTGGTTGCTTCAGATAGTCTTTCTTGTGTTGAGCCTCGCAGGTGGTGGGCAGCCTTCTGGCTGGTTCCTAGAGGGGCTTCCCTCCTCCTTGGTCCAGTCATCTGCAGCCAGAGAGTCAGGGTCAAAGGGGTCTGCTGTTCACCAGGGTGGGCAAGTAAGGAAACCCACTGGGACTCAAGATTTCCCCACATGAAAAATGCATCTAACTCACAGGGTTCTTATGAGAATTACATTAAATAATTCATGTTAAGTGTTTAGCACTGGGTCTTTGACATACTAGATGCTCAGTAAATACTTTATTGCCCCCTCTCTATGGCTACTGTTACCCCTAGTTAGCAGGAGCTGTGGACAGCATTGGGGAAAGTGGGGCACATCTCCTGAAAAGAGAATGAGGGGAAGATACTCCAAACCATTTCCAGCATGGTAGAAAAGGTTTCCATTTATCTGATATTTTTCCATATTGTAGGATGATCAATTCAGGCCTTGGATTATAAGAGACGAAGTCTGGACCGTATGCTCTAGCATATATGTGCCATCAAGTTAAAAAGAAACAACTTACTTGATGTATATGGGAATGTGCACCAGTTTGGAGGGAGGAAAGAAAATTTCTTGTGGAAAAGCTATTGAGT
The DNA here is from genome assembly GCF_963930625.1 of Muntiacus reevesi. NCBI lineage: Eukaryota > Metazoa > Chordata > Mammalia > Artiodactyla > Cervidae > Muntiacus > Muntiacus reevesi. The sequence continues at coordinate 102,306,655 of NC_089252.1, forward strand.
GAATTTTAAATGTAATCTGGATGTATTCCTGAACATTCTGATGTATTCCTTCTGATAAGTGTGACTTATGGTAATTCAAATCTTATGTATCTTAGGAAGTTTGGCAGTGGATTCAGTTCTGAATTTATTTTGCTCGTGTCTCTCTGTGCTGGGCGTCTCTCCGTACAGCCACAGACTGGTACTTCGTACTGGTTGTTCTTGGCTTCTTAACTACAGCACCTTAGTTGCCCAATGAAAACATCCAACAAATGACTGCATTCTTTTCATGTTTGTGGTTTTGTTTGCATTCTTGTATGTGAGAAACATTAACATTGTATTTTGAAGGGTAAAGATTAGTCTGATACTGAGGAAACATTTGAAATCGTTGACCTCAGAAGGTCAGTCTAAGAATTGGAAATTTTTTAAGGTATCATTTTCAGGCTGCAGAATTAACCAGCCTTTTAAAAAGTGATAACTTTAATGCTCATAGGATGGATGCTGTCACCAATGTTTAGTGACACTGTTACTTCGTCATCTTTTTGGAAAGCTTTTTGTGTCAAGAATCATAAATATGGTTATGGCTATCGATCTAATAGTCCAACTTCTAGGAATTTATCCCTAAGAAGTTACCAGAGATGTGGATTAAGATTTATGGACAAAAATGTTTTAGTGCAGTTGTCATTATAGTGACAGAAAAAAATGGAAAAATGTAAATGTCCAATAATGTGAAATAGCTGGTATAAATTGTTTTATCCATAGGAGTTCATATTATGCAGCCATAATGGGATGCTGAGGAAGAGTGCTAATTCAAGAAAAATGTTTATTGTTATGCCTTTAAAGGCAGGAAACAAAATTGTATGTATAGTGATGAATCTGCTATGAAAAAGTTCACTTAGAGGACTGAAAGAAAATATACCAAAATATTAATAATGATTTCCTCTCTGTGAGGTTGTAAGTGACATATTTTTCTTTGCTTTATTTTGACTTTGCCAAGTTTCTACAGGATGCTTACATAATTTTTATAATTAAAGAGAAGAAAAATTGAGGTGAGAAGACAAACTATAATTTTTAAGTGGAATTTTAGGTCTTAAAGTTTAAGAATAAAAATCCATAGCAGGAATAAATCTGAGTCAGAAACTCAATGAATTGGCCTAAATCCCAGGGTTACTTAAGATGGAATTTTAAAATAATGGCATCTGTTTGTGGAGGAGTTTTAAATGTGAGAACTTGATAAAGGTGAAGTTGGAGGAGTTTTGTCTTCCTTTTCTAACAACAACTAAAAAAAAAAAAATCCATAAATCTTACTTGAATATTTGAGAGGGGAGGAAAGCACCTTAATAAGAATGAATACCATGTACCCAGCCAAGAGAGAAATCACAGTCCTAAAACAGTCATCCCCAAGAGTTAATATTCCAAAGAATTAATAGGTAACTCAGTTGTATCTTCCTCAATTGGGGCACATTATTTTTAATGGGTTTCGGATGATAACTTGGGACAATACTATAAAATATCACTTTATTCTAAGTGATATTAGAATTATAGAGAGAATTAGAGAAAATTACATAATGTGGGATGGGTTTAGTTTATTTTTGACACTCTGAGGACAATCGATTGCAAACTTGGCTTAGGAATTTAGGAGTCAAAAAGATACTTGCCTTTTTAAAAAGCCCTCTTGTCCCACAGTATGCTTCCTGTTGTAATATTTGTGTAGTAAAAATTGAAGGTGTTTTTCTTGGGGCTGATCTTTGCCAGACATCACCAAGTTCATGGCCAAATTCTAAAGCTTCTCTCTCAAGGAAGGAAAGAGTTTGAGACTGCAATGATCTTTTCAAGCCTACAGAATTGGTACAAATGAACAAGATTTGCTATTCTTCATAGATAATAAAGCCTCTTGCTGCCTATTCTAACAGTCTTGATGTCGTGTCTTTTTTCCTTCTTTTAAAAATATACTCATCTCATTATCCAGAGTGACTCAGAGGCCCTGCGTGCGTGCAACTAAACAGCTTGTCCTCACTTTGCTCTTCATTTTCTCCAAACCCATTGCTCAGGAAGTGGCTTCTCCATCTTGTTTTATTAGTCATTCTGACATGGTCCATCACAGGCTCCCTCCCTGGAGCCTACCTAGTCTTTGAACATCATCTCTCTACTTTAAAAAATGTCCCTTTCTCTTCCCTTGTCCACTGGCATTTTTTTTTTTTCCTATTTTAGGGTTTTGATTTAGAGACTAGTGTTGCTTCTTATATCTCTTATGTGTAATTTTGTGTTATTTAATGATATTAAACTTATTTAATATATTAAGAAATACTTCTGCTACCCAAGTCAAAAGGCAAATGCCCAAAAGTGCAGGGGACAAGAATAGGAAAGAAAAATCCTTACGTGAGGCAAGAAACAGACAATACAAATAAGTCAGTTGATTTAGTGGTCCAGAAATCTTTGTCTACGTGTGTGTTTATGTAGGAAACACAGAGGTGGCTTTCTGGGTGTTCACCACTCAACTGCCTTCTGTTCTCACATTTGACATTTGGTTTTATTTCCAGAAGAACTCAATTTCAGAAGTCTCTGGTTTAGTAATAGGAGGAGATAAAAACATTTTCACCTGTTGTTAGTTGTGTTTATGTAAACAAAACCCATACAACTATTGTCACTGGGCTCATTTCTGCTGGCCTGGCAGGGTTTATTTTGGCAACGGTAAGGAGATGCTATCAACAACTCATTGTTTACTGTTTGCATAATGGGACAGGGCAGCCAGCTCCAGCCAGTTAAAAAAATTAAAAAAAAGAAAACATGTGTTGAATTAGTTGGATGATTTTATTAGGGTGCCTGTCTGGTTGGGATGGTGTAACCTGTGACTGAGGAGACAGGTGCTCAAGCTCTCAAGAGGTCCCCACCAGCCATGCTGGTGGGCTAAGGGGGCAGGTGCCTCAGCGTCTAGAACACAGTGGACTGGCCACCCCGCTGACAAGGAGAGAATCATCAGTGATGAGAATGCTAGTGAAAGCATAATGTTCAACAGTGTTGCCCTCCGAACCTCAGAGAACCCAGGGCTATTCCAGAAACTTGGGCCAGGGGACAATCTGCTGGATTTTCCTTAGTTGATAGCCTTCAACAAGGTTTTCCTGCAAGGACAGTCATTCCATTAACCACCACCGAGATAACTTGGAAATAAGAACTTTAAAGTTGCATAGTGCTTGAATTTACTTCTTCGCTCTTGGTCTTAGACCAATGATACCACTTGACATCGTGACTGTGGAAACATAGGAAATAATGATTTTTTTTTGTTTCTATCTGCTTAAGCCTCTAGCGTGTATGTGTCCTAGCAAAGGTTCTTAGCGTGTGGTCCATGGGGCAGTAACAGGAACAGCCCCTGAGAGCTCGGGAGCAGTGCCGAATCTCAGGCCCCACCACAGACCTGAATCGGCATCTGCATTTTTATCAAGATGCCCAGGAGATATGAAGGCACATCAAAGTGTGAGAAACACTCTCGTTTTTCAGGCAGTCTTGGAGTTGTAACGTCACCTCAGTAAAGGTTCCACGTGCAAATCTTCACTCAGGATCAGGGGTGATGGAAATAGACATGTGGTCTGTCTGCTTTCTCTAGTAAAAGAAGGTGGAGCTATGGTGAACCCCAGTCAGCAAGTACCCAGGACTCTAGAAACTTACCTAGAAGCCATAATTATTAGTACAAATGCCTCTGTGGCTCAGATCAGGGTAAAAAAAGCCACAGGCAGGGTTGAGAATTCTGGGATCTTCCACCCTGACTCCTCCCGCCTCACCCTCCTCCTCCACCTGGCGGCACCCAGATCGTAGCAGTCTGTGTTCATGGAGAGGTCCTCTGGGAGCTCTTTCTCCAAAACAGAGGTTGTATTTTTTTCTCACAGTGGGCACATAATAAACCTTCTGCTGAGCTTGTGGGGGCCCTGTGCTGGGAAGGCCCCCTCACCCTGACAAGGGACTCGTCAGCAAGACAGCAGGTTGTGATAGCGGAGGGATGGGTGTCCACTGTGCCTCGCACTGAGGCCCATGTGTTATGTCCTGTGTTTCCTGCCTTTAATTATTTGCCGGTCTTGTGCAGTGTGTCCCCTGTCCTGGTTGTTGTTTTCTTTGTCCTGTGACAGAGGAGTTTGACCTCTCTGGGGATTAGATCCCGCCCAGCCTTGGCCACTTATTGGCATGGTTTTTCCTCAGGTGGCACTTTGCTGGGGGCAGAGGCATATTTTCCAACAGACGCCCACCCCACACCGTGTCTCAGTTTCTTGAGTAGGTCTTCATTTCCAGAGAAATCTGGGGAGAGGCTAAACAGTTTACAGGGCTCCAGTGATGCCCTGAGTACATTTCAGATTTGCAATGCAAATTGTTGTCTGTAGTAATTATAGTTTGTGCCATGGCCCTGCTCGGCCCCCATGGTCATTATCTTGCTACAGAATAAGTAGCTCTGTGCTTTCAGAGTAGGCGGTAGTGAGGGGGAAAGGGGCGTGTGAAGGACATTAAGGGGTGTTTTCAGAGCCTGTCTCCAAGCCTGGGTGAAAGTAGGACAGACACAGACGTGTGGTGGGATGCTGCCACTGACAAGCTCAGTGACCATGGGCCAGGACCTCAACTTCTCTGAGCCTCAGTGTCGTCCAGTCCTTGTCTCAGAGCGTTGCCATGGTGATGAGATGTCAATGATGGGACATTCAGCAAGGTGCCTGGTGCATAATAGGTGTTTAACAACAGGGAATCTCACTGCCTAGCAAATGCCTGAAGGGTAGGGATCTGCAGTGGAAAACACACACCCTTCTTAAAGGATAATTCCTGTGCACACAGTAGTTACCTCTCTCGTCCTGCAGAGGAGCTGTGGTACATCCTTCTCATGCTTCTTGTGTCTGCAGAACTTGAGGGCTGGCTTAGAGTGCTGGCTTGCGTCAGACTTTCTGTGTGTCCTTCAGTGATTTCATTAACATCTCAGAGCTGTGGGTCTTCTCACTTGTAAAATAGGCATCATAATATGATTCACATGGCTGTTGGGAAGATTTTCTGTGAAAAAAGCATATAGATTTCAGCACCAGTGCTGGTACAAACTCTAGAATTTAATACTGTTATCTCCTTTGCAGAGATGAAAAACTCAAGGTTTTAAGGACTAAGTAACTTTCCTGAGCCTGCAGTTCATGGGTGGCAAATCCCAGACTCTGACCCAACAAATTGGCTCTGGAGTCCACATTGATGTCTCTTTCACTTTACCCGAAGGGGATCAAAAGTCACTGCACAGGCTACTGAGGATCCACTCCTCAGACCCTTCATTTTTGTTGACACATTCTTTCTTGAATTAGGTTACAACCGATCATAATAAAATAATTATATTACTATATTAGGTGATAATTACGTGTTCTGTAGCACAGTGTCATGTAATAGAGGATTAAACCAAAAGTTTGTTCAGGTTTTCCCATTACATCTTACGGAAAAACTCAACCGAACTTTGTGGTCAACCCAACATTTAAAAATAAAGTTTTATTCAAGATACATAATTATATATTATAATAAATATTATATATTTTAAATAATGATAGTAGCAACATCTATTTGCATAGATTTGCATTCCTATTGAAAATGTCCTAGCCACCGTCAGCACTTATAATTGCTTTTTGTTGTCCCATGTGGGTGTTTACTATCCATAATCTTGCTGTAAATTTCACTGTTTATCATACACAGTCTCCAAAAGCTGCTATTGCTACTTATCGTGTGCCAGGCACTGAGTGACTTGTTCGATCCTCACACTGATCTGTGGTGGGTGTTATTAGTATCCTCATTTAATAGATGATGAAACTAGACACAGAAATTAAGTAAATTGCCTGAGGCATCACAGTAAGTAGTCGAACTGAGATTTGAATCCAGGTTGCTTGGCTTAGAAGTCCTGTTCCTAGTCCTTCTGCTCAACTGTCTCCATTGATTTCCGGCCTACTTTCCGAATGCTGTGCCCTTACCATCTTGGCTGGCCTTGGTGCTCCCAGACCTCCTCAACTGCAGACTTAAGCATACCACTCCCCTTGACTATGTACTGGTCTCACTGAGCCTCAGAAGGTCTCTCTGGGGACTCTTCCTGAATTCCCCAGAGGCTCCTTCAACATAGGAAGCTCTTTGTGTGGACTCAAACATTCTTAAAAATAAATAAGAGTCAGTCTTTCATTTTAACGATGACACAACCCAGAGGTGAGGTTCTTGTTATCCCACTGGGGGAATGAGGGCAGAGGTGGTTGGAGTTGCACAGTCAAGTACCAGGGGAATTCCTTCTTTTCTCCATAAATTACAGACATGAGAGCTCTGTGTAGTTTCATAGTTCAGGAGGGGATGGCTGTGCTTAACTCCTGTTGGAAGGGCAAATTTATCTCACTTGTCATATAGCAGAGGGACAGAGTCAGGAAGCATAGACATGGAATTCTTGGTGGCGGTTGTTACAGTTCCTGGCTTTTAGTTCATGCACATGTACTTTAAAATGTGTAGCAAATAGAGAACCAGAACATCTCTCCGGTGTTATATAGCCATGGCCATTGTTACTGACAGAAAAAGAATTTTTATCTGGTCATGTCTGTCCTTGCCAAAAAAACTTGGGTTGCCCCGTTTTCTACAGGGTAGAGTTGGCATTCCTGCCTTGGTTCCAGCCTTCTGTCTCCGGGCCTTCCCACCCTGCCCCTTCCACAGGCCCTTTGAACGTGTCGTCTCTTCCTGGATGAACCGTGCTGTCCCGCCTCCTCGTCTTTGTTCTGGTCCTCCTCCCCTCAGCCTGGCAACTCCTGCACGTTCCCACCACCCTGTTCAAACGGTGCTCTCACTCTGGGGAAACGTGAGAATAGTCGCTGGTGATCCCTGCGTGTGCCTGCTGCTCCAGGACTGTGGAAAGTGGCAGGGTGAGCAGCCAGCGTTGTTGGCAGGCCTGTGTCTCCGGCCTGCGAGCATCTCCGTGGTATTTTTGTATGTTGACTCAGCACACAGCTAGGCACTTCTCTGTTGAGTGAAGGACTTCCTCACTCTTCACACACACCTGGCTGCATTTCTTCCATAAGAAGGATCCTTGGAAAGTAGACAGAACATGCGGTGTAAGATCTGAAATGTGGGGCTGTGGGCTCCGGGAGAGGCTGGGCCAGCCCTGTGGCTCCAGAGCCGGCCCTGTGGCCCTGTCTCGTTCTGTTGCTGTCAGACAGCTGCTTCAATGAGCCCTGTGGTGAGATCCCATGCCGCAGGCCTGGGTTCAAAACCTCTTTGCATCACTGCCATGCTGGAAAAATTCCTTAACCCCTCTGAGCCTATTTCCTTATCTGTAAGTGAAGGGTAAAAAAAGTACCTATCTCATAGGGTGACCATAGAATTGAGTGAGTTTAATATAATGTCTGAAGCCTTTGACTTTGTGGATCACAACAAACTGTGGGAAATTCTTAAAGACGTGTTAGAACACCAGAACACCTTGCCTGTCTCCTGGAAAACCTGTATGCAGGTTGAGCAGCAACAATTAGAATTGGACACGGAACAATGGACTGGTTCAGAATGGAGACAGGAGTACATGAAGGCTGTATATTGTCACCCTGCTTATTTAACTTATATGCAGAGTACATCATGCAAAATGCCAGGCTGGATGAATCACAAGCTGGACTGAAGATTTGCTGGGAGAAATATCAACAACCTCAGGTATGCAGATGATACTACTCTAATGGCAGAAAGTGAAGAGAAACTAAAGAGCCTTCTGATGAAGGCGAAAGAAGAGAGTGAAAAAGCAGGCTTAAAACAATATCCAAAAACTAAGATCATGGCATCCAGTCTTGTCACTTCATGGCAAATAGAAGTGGAAAAAGTGGAAACAGTGACAGATTTATTTTCTTGGGCTCCAGAGTTACTGTGAATGGTGACTCCAGCTGTGAAATTAAAGATGTTTGCTCTTTGGAAGGAAAGCTATGACAAACCTAGACAGTGTATTAAAAAGCAGAGACATCACTTTGCCAGCAAAGGTCTGTATGGTCAAAGCTGTGGTTTTTCCAGTAGTCATGTACAGATGTGAGTTGCACTATAAAGAAGGCTGAGCACTGAAGAATTGGGGCTTTTGAATTGTGGTGCTGGAGAAGACTTTTGAGAGTCCCTTGGACTACAAGGAGATCAGACCAATTGATCCTAATGGAAATCAACCCTGAATATTCATTGGAAAGACTGAAGCTCCAATACATGGCCACTGAGATACAAAGAGTCGACTTATTGGGAGAGACCCTGATGCTGGGAAAGATTGAGGGCAGGAGGAGAAAGGAATGACAGAGGATGAGATGGTTGGATACCATGTCCCAACTCAATGGACATGAGTTTGAGCAAACTCCAGGAGATAGTGAAGGATAGGTAAGTCTGGTGTGCTGCAGTCCGTGGGGTCGCAAAGAGTTGGACATGACTTAGTGAAACTGAACAACATCTAGAGCACATGTAGTGTCTGGCATATAACAAGCCTCTTAATCAATGGTGGTTATTATTGTTATTAATAATGAAATAACTTAATCACAGGATGTGTGCTGGAAAGGAAATTAGCTGGGTGTTGTGATAAAGGATAAGATGGTGAGGTGTGGGGTGTGGTCCTTTAGACAGACGGGTCATTGAAGGCTTCCTGTAAGCTGTGACTGAACTATGAGGAGGATGCCGCTGCAGTGTGAAGAGTTGGAGGAAACAGTTTGCAGTAAAGAAAGTGCAAGGGCCCTGAGGCAGAAAAGAATCTGATGAGGAACGGCATGTGTGCCTGGAGCTTAGGAGGAAGGAGGAGAGTAGAGTGAGATTGGGGTCCAGCAGGGAGACAGGGATGCAGGGCCTTGCAGGCTGAAGGGCAGTAATTGGATTGAATTGGAAGTGTGAAAGAATATATTCAGTCCTTACGCTCAGAATCATTCTTTGGGATTGGTTTCTGGATTCCTCCAGCTCTAGCCCGCCCTGTGTTCTGTGCGCGTGAGCTAACCCCTAGCAATAAAACCCAGTTGTGGTTGACTTAAGCAGAAAATGAATTGACTTGATATCGGAAGCTCAGAGAATTTAGGAAGGATCAGGGAATCGGGAACAACCCAGATTATACTACCAAACATTTCCTGCCAGATTACCGCTGCTGCCACTGCCAGGCAGGTGTGCATAGCATGATCTGCCCCGCCAGCACCGGTTACAGGACACGGCTACTTGATCTGCCCTCACTGCCGCCTCTGCGAGCTGCCCCCACCCTCACTGGAACACTCTGCAGTATCCCCGCTGCTTTCCCTGCCAGCTTCTCATGCCCGGTCTGGAGTGGGAGTCTCTGATTGCCAGTACCTCACTCGTGCCCAGCTGCCAGGGAAACTCGGAAAGCAAGTGTATGGCACCCTCATCTCCTCTGGTAGAATATGGGCTCTGGTTCATGAAGTGGGGCTTCCCTCAACCTGGGGTGGAGGGGGCAGTGAGCTGCAGAGCATCCCGAGGGTGGTGACTGTCCCTCACAGGGACACGTGGAGTGAGTGACTCACACGGGCCCACGGCCTCAGTGTGCGTCTAATAGGCAGTGGCACTTTAAGTAAGAGCCGATTGCTTTTCTCTTAGACAGTAATTTTTCAAAAAGCAGTGCCAAATTTGGAAGCAGCTATTTCTCAGTCTGATGAGAGGCTAGGGGCTATTTTTTTTTTTTTTTTAATTAGTTTCATTTGTGCAGGTGTGTGGGGTAGCATGTTTCTCCCATGTTTATCACAGATTTGCATTCCTGTTGGAAATGCCCTGGCCATTGTCAGTGCTTATAATTGCTTCTTGTTATGGCCACGTGGGGCTTATTGTCTAAGATTCTGCTGCAAAGTTTATTGTTTATCTTATATTGTCTCCAGGAAGCTGCATGCGGAAATCTCTGAGTCTTACCAGGAAGTCTGATTTAAAGGGACAGCCTCTGGGGCAGAGCCCTAACTGGGAGGAGGCATTGAGCTTCCACTCAGAAGCAGCTTCCCTCGGGTGGGAGCTGGGAGGAAGGAAGGCTTTTCTGACTACCTCCCACTTGGTTTGCTGGTTTCCAGTGGTCGGGTGATTCCTTTCTGATTTGGATTTAAGGGGAAAGTAACAATATTTATTCTTCTAGTACACATAAATATATACCAAACAAAAACCAAGAAAAAAACCACTTTCACTGTTGTGTAGGCAGAATGAACGCTGAGTCATGTGTGTATACATGCTTTTCAATCTCTTGGTATTTTGTTGGAAGTGTTTTCATGGAAGCTTTCAATTTTTTTGATGGACACAAGGATTTCAAGGAAGTCAGCATTATAACATCTAAAAAATAAATGGGACTTGAGTTTTAACCACCCTCCCATTTTCCCACCTATTGGAAGGAAGACGAAAAAAATGAGAAACTGCCAATTTCCTCTGCCTTTTTCTTACTCTCTTTCAAATCAAGATGAAAATGAAGCTATCTTAGATTTGATAGCAACTTTTCAGTGTGCTCAGAGGAAGACCTGAAGCAGTATCTATAATGACACCAAAAGCCTTCCTTTTCTGCTTGAAAAATCGTTATTCCTGTTTTACAGATGAGGAAACTAAGAGTCAAGGAAGTGAAGAAGTGACTTACCAGATCATTCAACTAGTAAACGGCAGAGCCAAATATCACAGAGCTCCCCTATTAATTTACTGTCCATCATTCCAGCCAGCCAGTTGTTCTCAGAAATTATCCCTAAGGAGATATCTGGAGTCAAAATACTAGGGAGAAACTTCTTTAAAAGAATGATTTCTGCTTTGGTTATGTATTTTTAACTTGGACATTCAGTTTGTCGCGAAGTGTTTTTTGATAAAAGCAAGTTACTTTCCAAATGCCTCCTGAGTATTCAAGTGGTAGGAGTACCACCCTCCTCATATTTAGGTTTTCTACTTCTAACCAGTTTTGACAGTTTAATGCCAAAGAATAAGTCTCATTTCCAAGGAAGGAAGCTCTTTGGCTGATAGATATCAGCTAATCAGTTTTTAAACCCTTTTTTTTTTTTTTCCTAAGAATTGGTTAGAGGTCAGCAGCCTGCTGGAGTTTCACTTTTAACTGATAGTTTAACAAAGAGGACTTGAGAGTCCTTTGAAAAAACTGTACTCAGGGTATTCATGTTTCCAAGAAATTGAGTGAGCTTCTTGCAGGTGCCCCAGTCTGCTCCATGCAGAAATTCTTCAGGCTTCCTTGCTCATGCTCTTAAAGGAGGTAGAACCCCAAGGACCAGGCTAGGTTAGTGGCTATTTCACAGGGCACATCAGAAGATGGCTCTCCTTATTTTTCATTTGCTTTTTTAAAATAGCATCTATATATTGGTTGCCAAAATCATGAGAGGAATGTGATAAATAAAAGTTCAGATTTGTTTAGAGAAAAAAAAAAAACTGATTCAAGCTATTGCTCGTAACAAAACGAGCAAGATAAGCCCTCAGTATTAGCAGTCTGTTGAGACCTCCATGTTCAAGCTTCTTTTATTTTTAGTTCTTGTAATGCAGCTATAGATGAAGACTTTTCTATTTATTCATTCTTGACCCTGGGCAGCCAGGTCTGCTCTCAAATTCTTCTCAGCATGCTGTTATCTTGTTGAGCTGAGGTATTAAGGAGGACTCTAGAGGAACATCAGCATTTTCAAATGGTAGCAGTCTCTTAAGTCAAACCATCTTGCTTCTAACCGACACTGACCTGGTGTGGAGTCTGGACCTGCTCTCCCAGGACGCCCCAACTTGTTCATGGTGAGGAGGACAGAGTACTTGTTCAAGTGTTGCTTAATTTAACCACACTTCCAGCACCAAGGAGTAGATATGAAATTATGCAATAAAAATGTGTGACCACGAGTAAACTCTCAGGCTCTAAAACACTTTGAAGTTCTCTTTATTTCCCACTGGCTTGCCATGCATTATGCCTTCCTGTATTACTGTACTTCCCCTCTCCACCACAGCATAAATTTTGTTTCTTCCTAGTCTTAATTTGAATTTGACAACAGCCTAAGAAACTAAGATCTGTGAGGTAACACTTTTCTAACGTTGGAAACTTGGCTAAAGCAAGGTGCAGTATACTAGTTTAATTTGGTCACTGCTTCCACTCCATTTTAATGGGATTGTTTTGCTACCTATTTTTCAATTCAATTTGTGGAATTATTTTAAAATGTAAGGCATCAACTGGAATATGGTCACAGGCCCTGAAATTCCCAGACAACTTCTGAACTTTTGTGAAATCTATGGCTTCTTGGGTGCACACAGGAAAGAGGTTGAATAAATGAAATCAGAATAAAATTTTGAGTGGAAACAACCACCATTAGTCCCCAGCTTTTAATGAAGAAATAATTCTGCTGAAATCTCATCATTTTGTTTTATGTAAATGAACTTATGACAGCCCTAATGAATTTTTTAAGTAATATTTTTGGTGAGAAAGTGACTTGAAACCTCTCAACAGAACCTGCTGTAAGTTAATAGGCTAACAGCATAAGAAACACATCACTTTGAGCTCTAGTGACACAAGGAAGTGGGGGGTGTGGTCTTAATGAGGCCCCCATTTTGGGGCTAGTCTGTTTGAAGTTCAGTAAGAAGTTGCTACCACTGTAGTTTTTCACCAGGTGTGGGAGAACAGGGACCTTTTTTGCAAACCTACAGATGCCTTCTAGGTAGTTTCCCATTGATAATATATAATGATTCAGGTTTCACATATTTAGAGAAAAGTATCATACCCTGAGAACTCCCACCCCCAGAATTTCATAGTTTTTTTTTTCTTTTTAATATCTCACTCTAATTTATGTAGAATATATTTTGACTGAGCATGAAGTAGAACTTTAAAATGAGGCTTTTCTTTCTAAGAACTGAATTGTCCTGTTTGTTAGTGGTCCTTCTTTCCTCCAGTAGTTTGCAGTGAACATTGCTGTATGTCAGATTCTGACGATCCCAGGGCAGGTTTTGGGCAGTCTGTCCTAGGGCTATATGCAGATAGCAGGCGCTCTGAGGTCAGCCCACCTGGTTCCCGGCCCAACCCTGCCACCTCTAGGCCCTCTGGGGCAGGCTTCCACCACTGGTTTGAGTCTCAAGCTTTTTAAAAATCTATATGGTAGAGATAATAGTAAGACCCACCTTGAGATAGTTGTGAAGATCAAATTAGAAAGTTCTCACATTAAAACATCGAAAATCTGCAGTCACCATTAATGGTTTCAGTAATTGTGACTTTAGGACATTTTAATACCTGTGCATAGGTGCACTTTCATCATGAGTTACATTGTTAGGAATGAGCAGCTGAGAGGTGACATTTCAAGCGTGTCTCTTAATGCTTCCAACTGTCCACAGGGCGGGAGCTGATGAACAAAGGTGCTCCCATACCATGGAGTGCTCTGCAGAGCAGTCCAAGATGTGAACAGTGTGGAAAGATGATATTAAGTGAAGAAAGCAAGTGCTAAAGTAATGTTAGCATTGCATTTTTGACAAATATATTTAAAAAGTGATAAAACACAAGTTTGCGTGTGTTTAGATGGAAGGAAATGTCTAACGGATCACCAGCAATGGTAGCAAACTGGTGGCCCTTGGGTCAAATCCACCAGCAACCGTGCTTTGTGTGGCTTGTACAGAATTAAAAAAAAAAAAAAAAGATGAATTAGATGCCAGCATTTAAAAATTGGGAGATTTCATGTAAAACCCGAAATTCCCAGCTTCTCTTGAAAACTTGGAACATCTGTTCACTTGGGCCATTCATCTCTTGGGACTTCAAAGCTGGAACTTTGCTAAGGCAAGTACTCTCAGTGGTATCCAGTGCCTGGCAAGCCACTTCTTTCCCATCCCTTACCCCCTGGTCCTAAAAGCATTTAGGTTAGTTCACCCCCAAATGGCAACCCACTGCAGTATGCTTGCTTGGAGAATTTCATGGATAGAGGAGCCTGGCAGGCTGCAGTCCACGGGGGTCCCAAAGAGTAGGACACGACTGAGCGATTTTTACTTACCTACCTCTGGTTTTGACACAGTGCCTCTGGCAAGTGGGATTGTGGTGAGGCAAAAAGCAAGGCCTTTGGGAAGATTCACTTGTTACACTATATACTTCTGTGTGGTTCAAATGTATTATAATGACACCATGTTACTTTAAAAATGTAAAAATCAGTAGAAAAAGGTGTTTGAATAGTCCATGGTATCTTAGATGCCACGTGGAGAAAACCCACATCCCAAGTTGATAAGCTCTCATTATAATGCTCAAAATGAGCTTAAGCCCTCCAGGGCAGGAGCCTCATTGTGGAAACGTTCCTCCGAGGTGCCTTCTGCCTAGGCGATCTCATTACGGGAGTTGTTCTTCCTGTCAAAGCAGGGGCATCAGAGGGAAGGGCTGCGCCCGGCTCTTCCCTTCCCTTTTGCAGGCTCTGTCCTTTTCTCCCGCCAGGAGCTCTGCTGGTGCTCCCGCCCTCCCTCCCTCTGCCATGGCTACCTGCCCCGGAGCCCGCTCAAGTTTCACCTCTTCCACAACGTGCTGCAGCCCACAGGTTTCGATTCTTCTTTCTCATTCACAGTCAGCAGCCCGGAAGTTAGGCTTAATCATTCTAGGATTAGTTCATGTGAATGTACCCTTCCTCCCCCAGGAAAGAAAGAAACTCCAGAGCCCTGTGGGCACCTCACATTGCCTTTGGCTCCTGCCTGGAGTGGATCCTACTCTTGGTGGCTGGGGCCCCCACAGAGGGAAATTCCTCCAGGATTCCAGTGCCTACGCTTATGGGAAAGGACCCTTGATCCTTGGTCCTCAGAGAATTGACCTTCTTCATTAGTTGAGCTTCTGCCAGGGCTAGTTAAGCTTAGCTTATTTACAGGCCTATACATGTCAGGACCTTTTCTATGCGCGAGGCCAGAGCAGGAAGCCTTTTTAGGAACACTTCCCCTTCCCCTGATAGCACTGCTTACCCCAGGTTTGCTTTGGAAAATAGAGGATCTTGAGGACAAGCTGAAGCCCATCTTTTGTGGACACCGCTGTTTGATTTTCACACTTTACCGAGTATTTCCTGGGTGCCTGGCCAAGGAGGTACCACATATAGGCCTTGAGGTGACCCACATGCTTGCCTGAAGGGCTTGAACCTTTTCACAGCGATTTCACTTCCCTCTTTCTCCAGACAGATGGGACCCCCGTCACGCTCTCTGAAGCAGGACGCAGGCCCGTCATAGCAGTACTTTCAAAGTATTTGCCTTTCTTCCTAAGCACTCATATGGGTCTGCACCCCACTGCCCTTGCCCGTTCTGCCTAGAACACCCCTCAGAATTTTGCCCATGTGTCTCTGGCTCTAAGAAGCCTTCCCAGAATTTGTCCCTATGAAAAATGCATTTGCCAGGCTCAGTAATTTCTTGGCTCCCTCAAAACTTTTTGCAAATTCCTGGCGACATTTATTTTGTTCTCTGGTCATCTTTGGTTCGTCTATGCACTGCCAGAGCCTGGCGCATCCTTCCATCGCATGCTTATGTAACGCATTCTTCAGAGACCGAATGTTAGCACCTGGCTGCTGGCCCAAGAGTGGGCGGGGAGAGCATTTCTGTTAAGCTCTGAGGTTGAGTCTTGGATCGAAGCTTATCAAATGAATCCTCTGTCTTTGATGAGTGCCCCCAGTGTACTCAGGGCTAAGACAGGCAAAGGCTCTTAAAAATCGGTGCATTTATAAGAATGCCTTGGGAAGTCCTGGGCTAAATCTTTCTGCTGAAAGTTACAATTAGAAAGATGGTTGCAAATCGAATATCCACCCCGTTAGAGAACTAAAAAATAAAAATTAAGTTATGGAGTTATGCCTGGAGTTATGTCTCCTTGGGTTCAAGTCCCTCTGCCACTGTGCTGGAAGGGTAAGGGTGTTGATTTGTTTGTGGTGAAGGGTTGAATAGGCACGGTTTCCATTGGAAATCTTTTAGTTCACGTGACTGTCTCACCCAGTAAGTCTGGGCCTTGTCAAAGGCAGGGGACTAGGGCACGGTGTTCATTGGTGACATCCCCAGTTTATAAAATGAGAAATGTCAGCCACGAGTTGTTTCCGTAAGGGCTCTGAGGCGAGCAGTAAGGCCTTTTGTTAGTCCTGTTAAAAGCTAAAAGAGAGGTTTCCAGAAGCAACTCTTTCAAAGGGGCTCTGAAGAGAAAATTTGTCTAGGAAAAAAAGAAAGGAACGGATGGGTGGGGTGTTTACCATCACTCTCATTTGTTGAGTTGCTATGAAATTAGGATTCAGCGTAGGCTTCGCATGCCAGGCAGGGCCCTGACTCTTGGGTGAAGTTCAAGTGGACTGTTGATTCCTCTTTGAACACACACACAGTTCTCCTCCCAGTGTCCCTTCTCTATCCATTTCACCCCAACGTTTGGGTCTACAAAGCATGGTATCCTGGCAGTGAGCCCTTTAGAGCTGCCGGAATGCCCAGCATGGCTTTAGGTGGCGGCCCACTTAAGCACTGTTGTTCCTTCCAGGCTGGGAGTTGCCAGCCAGAAACTGAGTTTCTGGTGTGCCTTTGAGTGCCAGGAGGCAGGGTGCTCTGAAAAAGCAGCAGCCGGCAAGGAAACCGCTGGAGGTGGGGAGCTCTGGGCTGGTGTGGTTCTCAGCTTCTGACAATGTAACTGATGGCCCCCTGTCACTTCCTGTCGTGCAGCCCAAGTAGTGGGGAGGAGTTCCTTGAGGGAAACCATGCTCTGCTCTGCTCAGAGAATCCCGTCTGAAGGGCGCCGCCGCAGCTCGGGGCGGGGGACTCTGTGTGGATGAGGTCGGAGCGCCCCATGGTGTGGTGCTGTTTCTTTGTTCGTACTCAGGTAAGCTCCCTGCGGCAGGACCAGGGGTGGACCGGCTCGCAGTTCCCGCCCAAGCCTGGCTGGACCACGCCAGGAGCTGAGGTGTGGGAGGAGGCAGCTTTCTGCATCTCCCTGAAACTGATCAGGGAGCCGCTCAGAGCACCTGGACGGTGGAGGCTCACTTCTGCTTCGCTGAAGTACATGAATCAGAAAAGGGCTGTGCAGTGGTGCCTCAGACCTCAGATGTTTGTGTTTGGTGGGGACGATGAGTTATGTGGAGTGCCTCACGGGCAGCGCTTCCCTTAGCATCTGTGATTGGAAGAGAGCAAGGGGAAGGGGGCTTTCGTTCTTTGCTCCACCATGCCACTATTTTAATTTTTACAAGACATGGGTTTTTGTTAAATGAGAAGGAAAAAGTAAGTGAGTGTATGTGTGTGTGTGTGTTTAAATAGCAAAGTGGATTTTCGTGACCTTCTCTTCTTTGGACTTGAAGATGCCTAAACTCAGTTTTGGAAGTTCATTCTGTGTGGAGCAATTTTTTTTTTTTTTGTAAGTTTCCTTAAAATTCTGGTGTTTTGAATGTGCTCACCGTTGGGAAGATGAGGCCAGATAATACCAGGGGAGACTCAGACTCCCTGGTATTCTCATTAGTAGTATTGGTGCCTGTTTGAGTAATTTCAGAAGAAGTGGCTGGAAATGTTATGTTTCCATGGGCAGAAGAGTGATTAGGAGCCCAGAAGCTTACTCTCTCTACTCCTTTTGTTTGTGGGTAAGTGTTAAAGCTTTGGATAAGCCAAAACTATGTTTCAAAGAAAATCCTCATTGCCTTTTCTGTTTCTTTGACCAGAATTGTGTTTCTAAGACTGATGTTTGTAATACTAATTCCAAGTCTTGTACATGGCCATTATAGACATACATTTTTAAGCTTTTTATGTGATACGTGTTGTTTTACTATCTTTTTCCTTTCCCATCTCACTCACCTTGATATTCACTCACCCTGTAAAGAATAAATTTTAAGCCTTTGAGATATGGAAATTAGTAATACAGATATGGATAGCAGTTATTAGATATGGAAATTATCTTGTGTGATTTACTATACTTCAGGGATAGTTAATATAATATTAATAAAAATATTACAGTAATAGCTAATGTGTATTAATTAGACAGTGTTCACGTTACTTGCATCAGCTCATGAAATTCTTACGTCACTGTAGGGGTTGGCTGTTATCATCATCCCCACTTTGCAGATGGTGAAACTTGGATGTGGCGAGGATAAATACTCTGCTCCTGATCTCCTTGATGGTTAGCAGTGGGTCAGGCTTCAAGCTCAGGCAGAACGGATCCAGAAATGACAGTCTTGGCCATGGGTGCACTTGACGATTTTAATGACAGGGGCCTTCATATATCTCCTGTCAAGTGTGGCATCTTCTATAACATTTTGCTCTCCAGTCCATTTGCAAATAAGCTCATTTTGGTGGATGTTTGCCTTGGTCCAATTAACACCTACATAAGAGGCATCTACGACAAGTCACTGCCTTCTCTGGACTCAGTTTCACACCTGTCAAACATAGATGTCTCTAAACTCGTTTCAGCTCTGATATGAACCTAAGGTGTGACTTTTAAACAAAAAGTAAAAAATAGTTCTCCTGCCTTTCCTGTTTCAAAGTCAAGTAATTTAATAAGTGCTTTTACATACACATTTCCCCAGGTATATGTACTTGAACTCAAAATGTAATTGGCTGCCTGGTTATTGACCTCTATTTCGCTCTTGAAAATATTATTGAATGAATTTGTGTTTCTTGGCTCTGAGAGTCTCTAGAGCAGGGATCTGGAAGAGTTGAGTCTGGGTGTGGGAGAGGCAGTTGGGAGCTGGATGTGAACAGAGAGAAAGGGAAGGGAGAAACCCTTGAAAGGTCTCATAAATCCATCTTCTGAGGTTTGGCCAAGGGAGCGGTGTATCTGTGCAGGAATGGTAGAGTGTAACAGTTAAGGGCAGGATTTTAGAACCACATAGTTGTAGGTTTCAGTCTCAGATTTGCCTCTTGCTAGCCGTGTAATCCCAAGCACATTACCAAACTTATCAGTGTGTCTTCTCCTTGTAAAGTGGGGGTAATCAAAAGTGCCCACCTTATAGGGTTGTCTTGAAGGGTAAGTGAAGTGACTCATGACAGTGCTGAGAGCAGAGCTCCCACTCAGCCAGCGTGACCCGTGTCCCGGGTCTTACTGACCATAGGTGTTAGTGGCTCCCAGAGAAATGAGTCCATAGTGTCTAAGAGCTCAGGGACCATAGGGCTGTAAAACGTCTTATATCTCAAGTGCAACATGGTCCTGATTGGATCTTGTGGAGGGAAGGAAGCAAGTGTTACACAGAGAAGTCAGTACTTCATTTTACAGCCCCAATTCCAGCTGTGCTCTTCCACCTTTCCCAGAACACCAAGTGGGTGCCGTGGAAGGGGAAGTTGATTCAAGCCAGATCCTAAAAAAGGCCTGTCTTGATGGAACACTCATCAGTATGACTCGGAGAGGGCAAGGCCAGGGTGGTGACCCTGTGCGTCCACTGGGAGAGAAACAATGGGTGACTTTAGAGCCTAAATAGGGACTACATGAATGTCACTTGGGGAAGCCACGGTGGGTGGGTCTCCTGGGAGGAGCTCAGAAAGCAGCCCCCATGTGCCAGCCCTTGCTCTGGCAGCCCTCTTTCTGAATAATTTTGTCCATATTCTAAGTGTTCCACATCCCTTGAGTGCCTGCGTCTGTTTGTCAGCCTTATTTATGTCCCTATCTCTTCCCTCCCAAGTCTTCCTTGTAGCATTTACTATACCTCTCTGCCTTGCCTCTCATAGACCCCACCCACCCCTGCCATAAACCCCCAGTGTTCTCACTACATGCCAGTTCTCATGGAGCTGGCATGAGAGCATTGGTCTGGGAGTCAGGAGTTTGAGGTTCAAGTTTGAGGTCTTGCAGTTAAGCTTGGCCACTGCTGAATGTCCCTGGCTACCAGGTTCTCTAGTAGAGACTTCATTGGATCCTGGAAGGTAACATTCTGAGTTCACACCTTCACTGCCACTTAACCTTGGGCAAGTTCTTTATCTCTCTGGGCTTTAGTTACCTCACCTGTGAAATGGAGATGATAGTATCTGCTTCTGATACTATGAAAAGTTTATAAAATAGTATCTGTGAAACTCTTGAAACAAGGCATCATATAAGTGCTCAAAAATGCTATCTATGATTGTGATTTGTAGGAAAGTGAGACTTGAATAGGATCAGTGTTTTCCTAAGCTTCGGTTATGTGTCCCATATCCCCATACCACTGTCACTGTTATTTTTCACTTACTCTTTTTCTTTAAATCATCTAGTTGTTCTTTGGTTTGGTTTGGTTTTGAACTTAGGTTCATCCTAAGAAGAAGGAGCACTTAAGTCACTAAATATCACAGTGTGTTTCCTAAAACACATTATAATAACTACCCCTTGGTCTGCTGCATGTGGTCTGAAATGATCCTGTGTCACCACCAGGTCCACTTCGCACACTGGGGACCACAGAGCCAGTGGCTTTGAGCGTCTGGGCCCAAGTTGTTGCCTGCTGTGATTTTTGACAGTGCTTCTCCCACCAGAGCGAACAGCCAGTCCATCCTTTCGTACAACAGACGCTGCCCGAGAACCGGCTTTGTGCTTAACTCTGTGCCAGGTGCCAAGATGGCCAAAATATGGGTCTCTGGTTCCCTGACATCTTCTCCAAATGGGACATTAACAGCTTAGAGAAAATGTGCTAGAGAGAACCACAGAATGACCCAGTTGCTGAAATCCCACTGTAAGAGAACCAGGGCCACTCTTTGCCTGAAATTTCTGGATGTGAGTATAGGAGTATGTCTCAGTCTGCTTTTGCTGAGTAACAACTACCCCCATCTCAGTGGCAAGCAATATCAAGCATTTATTCTCATGCCCACAAGTGTGCAGGTTTTCGGTGAATCTGCCTCATGCAGGTCTGTGAGCTAACCCACATGTATATTCTCCTGTTTAGACCAGAAGATCCCAGAGGAGCAAGCAGAAATACACAGCGTTTCTTAAGGTCTACAATCAGAATTAGTACATTGTCCTATCTACTCCTATTCCATTGGCCAGAGCAAGTCACAGAACCAATCCATGGAGGTCAGGAGAGGGGATAGAAGTTTGCTGAAGAATAAATTAGTATACCACAGAGATCATCTCTGTTTACTCACTCAAGTAGCATTTATTGGGGGCCTACTATGGGAGAAGGAAATGGTAACCCACTCCAGTATTCTTGCCTAGAGAATCCCGTGGACACAGGAGCCTGGTCGCCTGCTCTCCATAGGGTCGCACAGAGTCGGACACGACTGAAGCAACTTAGCAGCAGCAGCAGCAGCGGCATTCTTGCCCTGGAAATCCCATGGACAGAGGAGGCTGGTGGGCTACAGTCCACGGGGTCGCAAAGAGTCAGACACGACTAAGCAACTAACACTTTTCACTTATGTGGAGTACTGTGCTGGGGAGATAAATATGGTACCAATAAGTGATGAAGATGATGAGAACCACCAACCTAGGGCCTGGTGTGTATTAGGTCCTAAATACATATTCGATGAATGAATATCTGCTACTACTTTAGGGATGCTGACCAGTAATGTTTCACATGGGTTATTTCATTATCTCCTAACTAACGCACCATAAGTCTCCCCTCTTTGGGCAGCAGCAGTGATCCCAGGTCAAACAGGTGAGATACTGTCTTGGCCTGTTGAATGCTTGTAATCTGACGTGAGGAAGGAGAGGGTTGGTGAAGGCACAGCAGTGGAGAGGAGCCATGTGCAAAGAGATTATCCCTGACATGGGGGCAAAGAGGTGGACTTTGCAAAAAAGCTCTGGTTCAAACTGCTTGTGTGTTTATCCCCATGTCCACCTGTGCACTGTCTTGGATGTTAACTCTTCAGGCACCCACCATGGACTAAGAATTTAGCATGGTGCTGGGCCTCTCATAGTTCCTTTACATCACTAGCCCCCTGTCTTCCTGAAGTCACATGCATCTTGAAATGTTCTCTTTAGAAAACTGCACAAGTTGTGAAAATGTCTGTGCAGACCCCTGGCCCAGGTGAAGAACTCTGGTCTAATGATTCATTTCACTTCTATCCTCTTCTCTTTCCTTGCATCTATTAAGAACATCCAGCAGAAGAAGCGTTTTTCCATATTTGTATGCCAGTGTCAGGCTCAGGGTCTAAATCAGGTTAGTTGCCCAGTAAGTGTCTTTTAAAGCCTCAAGAAAACGAGACTGAAGGTGTGGGTGATAGTTCTTTTGTATATGCATAGAGTCGCAGAACTTTCTGATTGGATGAGATAGGAAAGTCCATGTATTTTATAGATAATAAAACTGAGACCTAGAGAGGTTATTTCACTTGCTTAAAGGCACAGAAGCTAATAATGATGAAAATAATAATAAGTTAATGTTTTCCCCTAAGCAGATGACCTATGTTCAGATAGAAAGCAGGTGACTTAGGCTCAGATACAATTAGGTCTTATTCCCTCAGTACATGGTTAGAAAATGTTCTGATCTATCAAGTTTATGGTTTACGTTGCAAAACTGAGTTTTCTTCACCTTCCTAGCTAAAGACACAGGTGACAGAAACGTAGATGCCATGTCTCAACCCTAGAATCATTGTGGTGTCAGTCCTTTAGGGCAGCCCTTGTCACCCACCTCTTTCTCTAGGTTTCCTCTTTCTACTCTGTCCCTCTGTCTGTGTGTACAGACTATTGAGAATGCATGAGGGCGGGGCTGGGACAGGCCATTTGTCAAGCCAAGGGTGGAAGGTGGGTTAGGGCGGTGCAGGGGAGGAATTTGTTCCTGCAGAGTCCTGGAAATCTTATTTGGAGCCAGTCTTCTATTCTTAGTTTCGAAGGCACTTTGTTCTCTGGTGCATTGTTTTAACAGGCACCAGGAAATCGGGCTCTGCTCGGGGTCAGCGATGCTGCTGGTTCCTGCCTGCAGCCGCCCAGGTGGGCAGTCTGCTGGTTTGTTTCACTTTATTCGTCATCAAGATCATTGCTGCCCTTTCGCATTTTGCTGCCCACCCTATCTGCATGAAGCAGGGAAGGGCAAGGAGGAGAAAAGAGATTCCAGTGAGTCTCTTTTTCTTTATAAGCAATAGTAACTGCACTTATTTCTGTGTAAAAGGAACAATGCTAAAACCCACATCTTAAGAAAGTACTGTGCCCAATTGGAGCAGCATCATTCCCTAGAAATAGAGTGTGAGACACGTGTAAGTTTAAATTTCCTAGTTAGCCACGTGACAGAAGTAAAAAGAAACAGATGAAATTAATTTTAATGATTTGTTTAACCCAGTATATCCAAATATTAGCATTTCAACATGCAGTCCACATAAAAATTATTAAGGAGATGTTTTACATTCTGTTTTTACGATTCTGAGTCTTGGAATTCCAGCGTGTATTATCCACTCAGACCACATCTCACTTCACACTAGCCACATACTGAGTGCTCAGTACCGACACGTGGGTTTCTGGTGGCCATCGGACAGCGCAGGTCCAGAGCAGTGCTGTCCGATAGAACTTGACATCATGATGCTAATGTTTTGTGTCTGCTGTGTCTCACACAGAAACCAAGAGCCACAGATGGCTGTTGAGCACGTGACATGTGGCTGGCGCAGCTAAGGAGCTGAGTTTTAAATGTTATTTGGATGTGTATTAGTCACTCAGTCACGTCTGCCTCTTTGCAACCCATGGACTGTATAGCCTGCCAGGCTTCTTTGTCCATGGAATTCAGGCAAGAATACTGGGGTAGGTAGCCATTCCTTTCTCCATGGGATCTTCCTAACCCAGGGATCAAACCGGGGTCTCCTGCATTGCAGACAGATTCTTTACCGTCTGAGCCATTAGTGTTCCTTAATTAAAATTTAAACAGCCACCTGTATCAAGTGGCTATCATTTTGGATAGTGTAACTCTAGAGGTTTGATCTTTGTATAGAAATATCCATTTAAACTTAACCAGGGTATCATTTTTCACTTACCATATTGACAGAGATTAATAAGTTTGATAACACCACTTGGCAAAGATAATCGAACCTCTCATGCATGGCGGTGGGAGTACAAATTAGAACAGCCTTTACAGAGGACAATTTGACAGTGTTTATCAGACTTACATCCCCTTGGACCCAGCAGGTTCATTCCTGGATATTAGTGCTGCAGAGTCTCTCCCATGTGTAAACTGACCTAAGTAGAAGGACATTTGCTGCAGCAAAAGACTGGAAACCACATATCCAGTTAATGGGGATTGGGTGGACAAACAAGCTTTGTTTTTAAAGTATAATTTGCAACTATTAAGAAAATGGGGCTGATTTTTGTTTGATAGTGTGGAAGGCTATCTAAGCTATAATGTTAAGTATAGAGCAGTGCATATAGGGAATCAGTCCTGGATATTCATTGGAAGGACTGATGCTGAAGCTGAAACTCCAATATTTTGGCCACCTGATGCGAAGAGCTGACTCATTTCAGAAGACCCTGATGCTGGGAAAGATTGAGGGCAGGAGGAGAAGGGGACGACAGAGGATGAGATGGTCGGATGGCATCACCAACTCAATGGACATGGGTTTGGGTGGACTCGGGGAGTTGGTGATGGACAGGGAGGCCTGGCGTGCCGCAGTTCATGGGGTCGCAAAGAGTCGGACACGACTGAGCGACTGAACTGAGCTCTGAGTGCATATAGTGCAATGCCATTTGGGTAAAAGAAATGATGTGCTTATTTATGTCTAGAGCAACTCTGGAATGTAGAAGGGACCAATCACAATGGTTTCCTCCTGGGAGAGGAAGGGATAGATGTGGGAAAGAAGTATACTTATGATTGTATGGTATACCCATTTGGAATTTAATCCAATGTATTTCAGTTACTTATTCAAAGAATAAGTATTTAAAACACAAAAAAGTAAACCTCAAAGGAAGGGTGAATCAGAGAAGGCTTCTGAGAGGAGGTGACCTTTGGATGGGATTGCAAAAGATTCATGGGAGTCTTAGCAAGAGGAAAGTTGAGACTCAGAGACGTCAGCAAGCAGAACAGGTCAGGCATGTATGTATTCCTGGAGGTGGCCAGGGTGCTGGTATATAAGACAGAGCAGTAATGGGGTTTGAACAGACAACTCTCTGTCCAGATGGGAAGGGGTTTTGTGCAGTGTGGGCTCAACGCTGTGAGCCATAGGCAGCCGTTCATGATTTGAGGAAAGTGGGAAATGATATGACAGTGTTTGTGTGAAAGACAAGCTTTGGCAGAATGGAGGGTGATTTAAAGCAGTGGTTCTAAAGTGTGATCCACAGAGCTCCCGAGGCCTAGAAAGTACTGACTACGTGACTTCAGAGCAGATTTCGTTCATGTGTGTCAACAAAACTAGCACACCACAGCAGACTGATTATAGAATCAGGTGTGTGAATCCAGCTGTCTCCTCTGCAGCCAGACATTGAAAAGAGTTAAAAGAGTATGAAACTGTCCTGCTCTTCTCACTATTTTTTTTTTTTAACAAATAGTTAATTGTCAAATGTGATAATTAGGTTAAGAAGTAATAATACACCCATTTTTAAAATAAGAAAAATTTTAATTCTCAATTTTATTTTCTAATACTGCAAATATTAATAAAAACCAACATAAGAAAATACTCTTTGGGGCCCTTGATACTTTTTTTAAAAATATAAAGAGGTCCTGAGACCAAAAATTTTGAGAACCACCAGTCTAGAGACAAGGAGGTCCTGTGTGCTTATAATTCTGGTCGGATCAAAATAAATTTTCGGGAAACAAATGCAGAGTCCAGTAGGAGGCAGGATCTAACAGGACTGGAGTTGATGTGTTTTGCATATGCGAGCACAGTGCAGTGGTCTGGGCAGGGATGCGTGAAAGAAATAGTCCGGTTGATGGATGCGTTTTGACTGACGGAAATGGTGCATGTCATGTACTCCACTTGTGCACTAAAAGATATTCCTGTTGTGTCCAGTCCTTTGCTGCCATAAGCATCCTGAGCCTCCCTCTGTGTGTGTGCGTACTCAGTCGTGTCTGACTCTTTGCAACCCCATGGACTGTAGCCCGCCAGACTCCTCTGTCCTTGGGATTTCCCAGGCAAGAATACTGGAACGAGTTGCCATTTCCTCCTCCAGGAGATCTTCCCAACCCAGGGATCAAACCCACGTCTCTTGAGTCTCCCACACTGGCAGGCAGATTCTTGACTACTGGCGCCACCTGGGAAGCCCTCCCTGTATAGGCCCCTAAGTTCCAGCCACTTGGAAGAATTACGCTAGACTATGTCCTTAAAAGTTAGGCTGTTCACGAATGCCTTGTTCACGGAGATTTACCAGATCTTGACAAACTCGAATAACAAGACTTGACTGTATGTATGTCTGTCAGTATGTGTATCCTTTCTCTTCCCTTCCTTTCTCCCTTGCTCACTCTCCTTTTTGCCCTTTCTTTCTTCTCCTAACCCCTTGATTTTCCACTCTTTCATTGATCATTAGTCCTTCTGTCATTAACCTTTTTAAAAAAAAATTGATATTAAAATTTGTTTATAGCACTGTATGTTTTATGTCCATAACATTGTATTTCTGCTTCTATATGCTCACCACCAAAAATTTAATTTTCATCCATCACCATATAGTTGACCCCTTTGATCCATTTCGCCTTTCCCTGCCCCTTCCCCTCTAGTAACCACGACTGTGTTTTCTGTATCTATATGCTTGGTTTTGGTTGGTTGGTTCATTTATTTTGTTTTTTGTTTCTGGTATTCTTCATATGAGTGAAATCACGTGGTATTTGTTTTTCTGTGTCTGACTTAATTTCACTTAGCCTAATACCCTCAAGATCCATCTATATTGTCATACATGGCAGGATTTCATCTTTTCATGGCTGAGTAGTATTCCCCTATGTGTGTGTTCTATATGTGTTCCATATGTATATGTGTGTGTGTGTGTGTATACACACCCCCCCCCCCCCACATCTTCTCGATCCACTCATCCATTGATTGGTACTTAGGTCATTTCCATATCTTGGCTGTTGTAAATAATCGAGCATTAGCCTTGAGTCTTTAAAAGATATTCGGGGAAGGTGCCTTTGTCAACTAATTTAGTACACATCTTCTCGATCCACTCATCCATTGATTGGTACTTAGGTCATTTCCATATCTTGGCTGTTGTAAATAATCGAGCATTAGCCTTGAGTCTTTAAAAGATATTCGGGGAAGGTGCCTTTGTCAACTAATTTAGTACACATTGATGGAGCACCTTCTTTGTGTAGTGCACTGGGTTATGCTGGAAGCTGGACACAGACCTTGTGTTTCAAAAACATAATACAGCTAGAATTATCGTCATCTGTGATTTTGAGGCAAATATAGAATCTCATATTTGTTTCTAGAAAGTGTTTCCCAGTCTCAGCTGTTCTCATTGCCCACCTTCCCACCTTCCCCCAGCAGTCTCCTTGGCCACATGTTGTCATTCACACAGTGTTAGGAGGAAACTTTGAAGGACATCTGGACCAGTGCTCTTGTCTTACAGATAATAAACCTGAGATCCAGAGCAAGAAGGTGAGATGCCTAAGGTCATACAGCTAGTTTGATGACCTTAAAAAGTAGATAACAACTAGGTAATTGTTCTCTAGTTGCTCCATCTTACTACTTACACATCAGATAAGAGAGAGGTAGCAACACTTGTAAAGTCTTTCCTGGGGGCTCAGTCAGTAGAGAGTCTGTTGCAGTGCTGGAGGCCTGCAACGCAAGAGACCCAGGTTCAGTCCCTGGGTCAAGAAGGTCCCCTGGAGAAGGAAATGGCAGCCCACTCCAGCATTCTTGCCTGGAGAATTCCATGGACAGAGGAGCCTAGCCGGCTACAGTCCGTGGGGTCGCAAAGAGTCAGACACACAATAACACTTGTGATCTGGCAACTTCTCCTAAACTTTTATAGAACAGACTTCTGTAAATTGTTCACATTGTAATGAAGCTAGAGGATATACACAGATGTAAGGTTTAGAACTATTTAGGTTTAAACTTTTTTTTTTTTCTTCACAGAACCATTTTGTATCTGTGGCCAAGGTATCTAGACATTTTCAACAGAAAAGGTTTTAAAATTCCTCATTTGGGTTATTTTCATCACCAAAATATTTTTTATAGTATATCCTAAAGTGGGCTTCACTTGGTCCCAATGATACACAGCACAGATTTGAGAGCCAGCTCTCTGACAACAGAGAGGGGAGACGCCGCCCACAAAGCCAGCCAGGAAACCGATTCAGCAGGCCTCACTTCCCACTCACTCCCCAAAGCCGAGCCTCCACCCCTCCCCTCCCAAAAGGGGGCAGGAAGAAGGTTCAGAAAAGATAATGTGCCCATCCTTCAACAAAGCTTGGCTCACCCTTTGGGTCCTCCACATGCTCCCGTTTCCTGTGGCTAAAGTTAGACCTGTCAGATACGCATTTCATTTTTAAATGACTGGGCAGACGGAGGGCAGGCAGGTCTTCTCCAGAAGGGACAGGCGGGTGTTGAGAGGATGGATGGGGTAGAAGTTGCTTCTCACTCCTTCCCGGGAAGAGGGCAACAGAGTGTCAGTGTTTCTGTGCTTGTCAGGAGCAGCAAGGTCGTGCGCCAGTTACTTCGTGTGACCATTAGGAGAGGGAGTTTCCACAAAGAAAGTGTTTCCTAAACCTCATTCAATTATGAATCATCTTCTGCCATAGCCTTTAACATTGTAAAATACTTAATAGCTTTCTGCAAAACAGCAGTTTTTTCCTTAGAGTTATCTTTAATGGAAAGTTTATATTATCATAAACAGAAAACCAGTATGCTGGCCCAACTTTGAATACTAGATACCCACAAGACAATGTAACTAAATTCCGGCTATCTGCTGTGGCCTGAGTCTCTCTCCTGGAGAGAGAGTAAAGGTTGAGGTTGGTAAGCATTGAGTATGTGTTAAAGATGAGATAGCCCCAATCAGATACTTCCCTGGATGCTCAGCAGTAAAGAATCCACCTGCCAGGCAGGAGACCCAGGTTTCATCCCTGGGTCGGGAAGATCCCCTAGAGATGGAGACAGCAACCCACTCTGATATTTTCGCCTGGAGAATCCCATGGACCGAGGAGCCTGACAGGCTACAGTCCATGGGGTTGTAAGAGTCAGACACAACTCAGTGACTAAACTGCCGCCACAGCAATCCGATAGGAAACATGGTAACTTTCCTCTTGTGTGATCTGCTGGGTACAGCCTGTCAGAGCCCTCTCCTGGTGTTCCACTCTGCCACCTGAGCTGCAGATATCATCTCCAGAGGCCCCTGGACCCACGTGCGACTTCCTGTGTCTTTCAGCTTGTAGGGGTTAACGTCCCGAGGGGCCCCTCCCCATCAGTGAGGGGGTGGATTGAACACTTTGACCTCCCCAGCTGTTAGTGGAAAATGATGAACTGTCTTACACGGTCCCTCACGGGTGTGGGAGGGGGCCCAGTGGGTTGTTCTCCGGCTCCAGCTGCCCACAGCTGCCCACATCTTTTGGGGGCCTCCCTCCTTTCACCACCTCACTGTCTCACTCCTCACTAGCTCTTCGTGGGGATTACCACCCCGAGGTGTAAACAGCTTATTCCTAAATTGTCACCCAGGATCTGCTGTGCGGGGAGCCTAAACCACAGCAGCTGGTAAGCATACTCCCTAAAATAATCTTACAAACCACCATGACACCAGACCCATCCTTTGGGAAACAGTAGCCCAAGGTACATGTCCAAGTGGTGTAAAGAAACTTATCACTTTTTTTTTTTCTTTAAAGTTCAAAAATATATTGCAATTCTTGGTGTTCAACTCTTCCGTTTTCCCTAACATTTTAATGATACTCTGTTCTGATGAGTAACGTCGTTTTCCATTTTTGCTGTTCCTCTCTCAGTATAGTATTACAGCTTGCTAACAAACTTAGTGTTCCCAAGTTTGCCTATAAATTCAATTTACTGTGTGACATTTGTCAGTTGTTTGCCAGTCTGCGGCATCCAGTGAGTGGAGCCGTGAGTGTCGCTCTGTGGTTACTGAAAGTGTTTGTTGTTGCATCAGTGATGAGCCCAGGCTAAAATGCAGCAGGCAAGTGTTGCCAAACTCAGAGAGCCACTTTCTAGCAAGCCTTTTACAATATCCTGAGGAGGACCAGGACTTTAAAATTAGGGAGATTTTAAAAAGTGCTTTGTTGTTATTTAGTTGCTCACTCATATCCAAGACTCTTTGTGACCTCACAGACTGTGACCTGCCAGGCCCCTCTGTTCCCAGGCAAGAATACTGGAGTGGGTTGCCATTTCCTTAGGGAGATTAGAAAAGTACTTCCACAAAATGAAGGTTCTGTTTCGGCCTGAGTCTTATAGACAGATTGCAGGCAGGTCTGAAGTTCTAATGGGGAAAGGATTTCTTATCTTTAGGGGGTTGGGCCCATGCCAGTGAGGTCCTGTCATGTGAAACCTAGATTGTTGAGAGATTGGTGAAGTCCAGAGTAAGATATACCTTGCAAGAAGTCAGAAGCATCTGTAAATGACAGGAGATCAAGAAATCCAACAGGAAGGCAGAAAGGCAGAAGGGCCAGCTTCATGGACAGGGCTCTGTGCTCAACAGGTCTTCACTCTGTGGGCACGTAGAGTTGCCCAATAAATATTTGTTTAATATTTGAATGAGTCAGTGCTTGGTAGTCAAACTTGCTTTGAGTTTTCAGGGATGGTGGCCTCAGGATGAGTACTCATCCCAGAAGAGTCGCTATGCATTTTTTCCTTTCCAGATCTGACTGCATAATTTGCACAGTCCAGTGAGAAATGAAAATCCAGGGCCCTTGTTTAAAAAGTTATTAAGAGTTTCAAGATGGTGACTGCAAAGCATTATTCTCTATGTGCCTGCACAATGGAAGGCACTAGAAGTGAACTTGAACTGGCTTCTGCATTCTTTGACCTTAGCTTGAAGGAGGAGACAGACATTAACCCAGTTATCACACAAGTAAAGGGTAACATTTTAATAAGGTTAGTACAACAAAGAAGAGGCACAATGAGGCTGAGAGTCCATAACTGAGAGAGTTTTTGTTTTTGGTTTGGAGCTATCTTAGAATACCTCCATCAGGAGGCTGACGTCTGAAGAGTAAGGAGGAGTTGGCTGGGAGAAAGGGGGAGGAAAGAAGGTTCAAAGGCAGAGGAAACATGGCAAAAGAGGAATTGGGATTCTGGGAGGGAGGTTGGAGCTCAGAGCAAAGGGAATAAGGGTAGAGATGAGAATTGGACCAGTCCTAACTTTGTACAGGGTCTTCTGGACACTAACAAGTCTTGAGAAATTCAGGGCTGTTTTCATGACTAACAGTAACAGAAAGATGAGTAAAATTTTTCACCCTTAGTTTCCCTTCCTGGCTTCCAAGGCTTCCCTGCTGGCTCAGACGGTAAAGAGTCTGCCTGCAGTGCAGGAGAAACCAGGGTTCAGTCCCTGGGTTGGGAAGATCCCCTTGAGAAGGAAATGGCAACCCACTCCAGTGTCCTTGCCTGGAAAATCCCTTGAATGGAGGACCCTGGCAGGCTATAGTCCACGGGGTCGCAGAGTCGGACACGACTAAGCAACTTCACTTTCACTTTCTCTTCAAATAAACTGAGAAAGAAAATTACTCCAGTACAGTTCTCATCCTTATAAATAGGAAATGATGTCAACAATCATGTTCGTGGACGCTGGCCAATCAGAACAGTCATTAGGTACTGTGTGGGTGATGTGTGGAAAGGGAGAACCTGAACGTTTAATGATGAGGGCCCTTTAGGAGCTCTCACTCCTCATCTATCCCCAGCTTTGCTTGGTTGGCCCCATCCCATCATTGAAATGTCATCTCAACTGTTCCTCCTCTGAGAAACCTCCCTGACCTTTCTCTCCAATGGCTTCACCCCTCACCCTCTTTGATAGGCTTTCCTATTACCCTGGTTTACTTTCTTTATAATTCTTGTTGCTGTTGTTCAGTTTCTAAGTCATATCCTACCCCATGGACTGCAGCATGCCAGGCTTCATTGTCTCCCAGAGTTTGGTCAAACTCATGTCCATTGAGTCAGTGATGCCAGCCAACCATCTCATCCTCTGCCGCTCCCTTCTCCTGCCTTCAATCTTTCCCAGCATCAGGGTCTTTTTCAATGAGTCAGCTCTAAGCATCACAGGGCCAAAGTACTGGAGCTTCAGCATCAGTCCTTCCAGTGAATATTCAGGGTTGATTTCCTTTAGGATTGACTGATTATTACTCTTAGTACACCTTAAAACTAGCTTGTTTACTTGCTTATTATTTTATAATCTCTATTCCCTCCAAAGGCAGGGGCTGTATCTATTTTGTTAACTAATTTATCTCCAGAAGCTTGCACAGTGCCTGACATCTAATAAGCACTTCATAAAATAGTTATTGAATGAATGAAACTTTGGAGTGAAATTCATTCATCTGAGTCTTGTTGTTCCTGGATTTCCATTGCCAAAAAGAAAAAAAAAAGAAATATTGTGGGTCCCAGAATAAAAAATGGAATTCTATGGATGACACATCTTGGTGTTTTAGTCTAAATGAAAAGAAATTCTACAGCTTTATATGCACTATTTGGGAGCAGGTGGTTTCATTTGTTCACGTAAGTCAGTCAGCACACATTTGTTGAGCTTTCTCTGTGTGCTGGACTAGACCTTGGTAATGTCCAGCATGAAAGAATTCTAGACATGAAAGAATTCTACTGTTAGTAAAACACGGATTTTCTGGGAAATGGATTAAATGTTGGATAAATGTGCTTTGATTCTGCAAAATCCAGACCTCGGTTTCAGACTTCAGGATAAAAATGATTGGGATGGGCTTTGAAGCAAAAAATCAGGATTAGAAAATTTAGCACAAAGTCCTTCCCCCTCCCTGCAGCCCCCTCTGTGGCTTAGCACTACTCCTGTTTTTAACTCAAAACTTGACAGAACATGATAGTGCCGCTGAAGGAGGGCTGCCCTGAATACCTGCCTGTCCCTGGTGTTTGGGGCCCTTTACCTCTCTCCTATAATTTGGTCTTGTGGTGAGGCCCTCCTCCCCTTTCAGAAACAGCTGCAGAAGGAAAATGTCCCTCTTAATCACAGTTGACATCTTTCCAGACACCGCATCAGGAATGGTAACTGGCTTTCACATTACTGTCCTGACAGGTTCTCTGCAGAGTATTGCCAGGAGAGTTTTCTCAGGTTATTGAGACTAGCCTGAAAACTGGTGGTCTCCTTTGTGCTAATGACTCTAGTTAGACCAGGAGAGGGGTCCAGTCCTTCCAGAGGCCACATTCTGAGAAGCTCCATTGAGAACCATTGTTGGCATATTCAAGTACTTCATTTTGAGAGGAGGGGAATTATCTGTTACACAGTTATTTTCCTTTTAGCTGTTTCTTTCCTACTGAGAGAGAAACATCTTTAAGAATAAGCAGCTCCTTGTGAGAATTTCAAGTTTTGTTTGGAAGAGAGCTAAATATTTTGATCAAATAATCCTTAAATTATATTCTTCTGAAGCCTAAGGGATTGTGTTACAGCTAATGCCCAACCAAAGTCTGCTGAAGTACCTAGGCCAACTCATTCCCCTTTAGGTGCTCAGGGGCTTGCAGGCACCAAAGGTTAGCAGATACTGCCTAGTTGAGCCCTGAGAGCCTGAGGCCTCCTGGAGTTGGGCACTGGGTGGATATCAGATGCCTGGAAAAGGAATGAATGTTTATGGGCTTGTTTTTTTACTTGAGGATGGGGAGAGTGTCAGGTTATTTGTGAACTTCTTTTATTTTACTTTTGGCAACTTAATGTTTCAAACTTAAAGTTGCAAGTCTAGAGAAAGATACTCCTGAATACCCCTTACACACTTCACTGACTGTTTAAATTTGCTCTCTCTCTCTTTCTTTGCCTCTGTATTGGTCTTTCTCCATAGATGCATGCTTGCATGCTAGGTCGATTCAGCCGTGTCCAACTCTGTGCGACCCTATGGACTGTAGCCCACCAGGCTCGTCTGTCCATGGGATTCCCCAGGCAAGAATACTGGAGTGGGTTGCCATGCCTTCCTCCAGGGGATCTTCCCGACCCAGCGATTGGACCCGAGTCTCTTGGGTCTCCTGTGCTGGCAGGCAGGTTCTTTACCACTAGGACCACCTGGGAAGGTAGGACTACCTTCTAGGACCACTAGGACCACCTGGGAAGCCCCTC
Organism: Muntiacus reevesi; assembly: GCF_963930625.1. Taxonomy (NCBI): domain Eukaryota; kingdom Metazoa; phylum Chordata; class Mammalia; order Artiodactyla; family Cervidae; genus Muntiacus; species Muntiacus reevesi. The sequence continues at coordinate 102,340,508 of NC_089252.1, forward strand.
TCCATAAGTAAATAGATTTGTTGTTGTTCAGTCGCTAAGTCATGTCCAACTCTTTGTGATCCCATACTGACTGCAGTATTCCAGGCTCCTCTGTCCTTTACTGTCTCTTGCAGGTTGCTCAGATTCATGTCCATTGAGTCAGTGATGCAATCTAACAACCTTATCCCCTACTGCCCCCTTCTCCTTTCCTTTCAGTCTTTCCCAGAATCAGGGTCTTTTCTAATAAGTTGGCTGTTTGTGTCACATGGCCAAAGTATTGGAGTTTCAGCATCAGTTCTTCCAATGAATATACAGGGTTGTTTTCCTTTAGGATTGACTGATTTGATCTCCTTGCAGGAATAGAAGGAATTCTCAAGAGTCTTCTCCAACAGCACAATTCAAAAGCATCATTTGGTTCTTTTGTGCTCAGCCTTCTTTATATAAATGTGTGCATGTGTGTGTATACATATATATTAAATAAATTTATATATTATATATTTAAATAAATATTTATATTATATATTATATAATATTTATATATTATATATTTAAATAAATATTTATATTATATATTATATAATATTTATATATTATACATTTAAATAAATTTATATATTACATATATTGAAATTTATTTTATACATTTATATATACATATATATGTTGTACTAAATACTTAACTACAAGAGTAATTACAGTTACTTTCACACAAATATAATTGTCAGAAGAAGAAAGTTTAACATTGGCAAAATATATTAACTCCTCCACCACTCATTTTTAAAGTTTGCCAACTGTTACAGTAATGTATTTACAGCTGTTTTTTTGTGGGGTTTTTTTTTTTTTCTGGTCTAGAATCCAATTCAGGATCATGCATTGCACTTACGCATGTGCACTTAAGCCTGTTTGGTGTTTCTTGATTTTGACTCTTTTGAAGAATAGAAGCCAGTTAGGTTGTATAATTTCCTTCTCTGTGAGCCTATTAGGTGTTTTTTGTGACTAGATTCAGAATTTGCACTTTAAAAACATCTAGAGTGATGGAAGAATGCCTTTTTTAGGCCGTGCATTTATTTTTCACAGTTTAAGAGGTTTGGAGGACCAAAATAAAGGTGCTGATCTATATGGTGTCTGGCAAGGAGCTTCTTCCTGATTTGCAGACAGCCAGCCACCTTCTTTCTGTGTCCATAAATGACAAAGAAAGCAATCTTCTCTTTCATGTCTCTTCTTATAAAAGCACTAATCCCATTCATGAGGGTTCTGTCCTCACCACCTAATCATCTCTCAAAGGTCCCACCTCCAAATACCATCACATTGGGAGTTAGGGCTTCAACAAGGGAATTTGGGAGACTCGAACATTCAGTCTGTAACAGGAGAGGATCAGGCGCAGATGAGGGTCCTCATCAGATAGTATCAGGGAGGCCTGAGCCTTCGCTTCCACAGTTAGTCTTGATGAAGCCTCTGGACTGAGGCTCTGGCTGTTAAACAGGAAGTCTTCTCAGTCCTTTCTGGGTCTTGCATAGGGGACAGTCAATGCCAAGGTCATTCACCTTTAAATTTCTTCCCAGCTTTATCTTTAAAATCTCATGTATAAAGTATATAAATAAAGGCTTACCTGGCTTCCCACAAAGTCAGGTTAATGGACTGTTTTTATTCTGTTGCTTTAACCCGCCTCCTATTCCACTGCTCAGTTTTAGAAGCACAGAGTTGTGTTCAGCTTGTCTTAGGTTCACTGCCCTGGAAGCAGAGCTGGATACAAGTGCGAGTAGTTAATTTGGTCACCAGAAGCCCTGGTGAGGGACTGAGGAAGAGAAGCAGGGTACAGGGTGTGATCATGAACGAGTTAGCTCTGTGAACACCTGGGGCTCAAACCTGCTGGGGGCCTCTGGGAGACTGTACGTGGTGGTACCTCTCAAACTTTGCTGCACGATCGACTCAACCCGGGGAGCTTCTGCGAACTCGTGATGTTCAGAATCCACAGATGGCAGGAGCCAGTCCCTGGGAGCTTTTTAAGCTCTTCTAGTGATTCCAGTGTATGGTCAAAACTGAGAAGACTGTATTTCAGAGTTGTCCCCTCAAGCTTTAGGAAGCTGGAGTGTTTACCTACCAACTGCAGTTCATCACAGGCTGAGGGCTGCTCCTGGTGACATTAACAGTGAAGCATTTCTGGCCTGTAAAAAACTGAGGCATGCCAGGGAATGGTGATTGCCCAGGGGACGTGGGCCAACAGTGTCAGCTCCTAGCTGGATATGATACCAAATCCTAGCTTTGTCCAAGCACCCTCAGAGCAGTTTTAATCATGTCATTTAAACTCTTTAAGCCTCAGTTTTCTTTCCCTGGTGGCTCAGATGGTGAAAAATCTGCATGTAGTGCAGGAGACCCAGGTTCAATCCTTGAGTCAGAAAGATCCCCTGGAGAAGGGAGTGGCTACCCACTCTAGTATTCTTGCCTGGAAAATTCCATGGACAAAGGGGCCTGGCAGGCTACAGTCCATGGGGTCGCAAAGAGTCAGATGTGACTGAACACTTTTCCTCAAGTATAATAACTTCTTTGTCCTAGCTTTGAGGATCAGAGATAATATATGGAAAGCACCCAGAATTTAGTGAATTCTTAAGAGATCTGTGTTTTAAACCCAGCAAGTGGAAAGAGGGAGGGTAGCAAGGGGCTACTTGAAGCATCCAGAACATGCCATAAAGCAATGCAGATGGTGAGTTCTAATCTGGTCAGATAACACCAAATAGTTCTACTAGGGAAATTTTTTTCTTTAATTTAAAGGAATGCTATGATGAGTTGTCAGGATATACACAGTGACTTAGCAGGTGCAACCCATTTCTCTAGCATGTTCCATCTCTGCTGTGTGTGCCAAGTTGCCCCCAGGAGTAGTGGATGCAGAAACCAGTAGTTGAAGGGAAATAGTTCTTCCTATAGATGAACGCCTGCCTGCTAGTATTTGGGGGCACTACTCAGGAATGCATGGGGTGCTGTGGCTGCAAAGGCATTACCAGCACTGGGGTCTGTCCTGATGGGAAAAGGGAGGAGTCCCAAATGAAGAAGTGAGAACTCTCCTTGTAAAATCAGATTCCCAATATTATCATGGGCAATAGGCACATTTGAGTCTGAATCATACAGTTGGACCATCTGAGTTCCTTGGTTATGTGGAGCAATTCTCTAGAAATTAAGCAATTATTGGGACATTCCCTAAACTATATGGGTACTATTTTTGTTGATAAGGGCTTCAGACAGTTCTGTGCAGGAATAATTTTAATACATAAGAGTTCTCTATGCTGGTAAAAATAAGTGAATTAACAAATAACAGAGGACCAGGGAGGCACAGGTGATAACAGTGTATAATGAACCACAGGTTGTGACTAAGCCACTTCAGTGTACCTGAGAGCAGAAGGAAAAATAGAAAATAATTACAGTCATTGTTAGAAGGCTTAGGGGGAAAATGCCCTGTTTAATTAGGTTCTGTGCTTCTTGTCAAATTCCATCGTTGGCAACCTTTATGAATATGAGCCTCCTTTCCCACCTCAGGTGGATGCTCATAATGGAGTTTGTCTGGAGCAGTCTGTCTGGAAAATATACTTGCCAGTGCTCTGCCCTGGACAGACAAGTTTTCTGTCTTCTCTCCTGCTCCTGGCCTTGAATGTTTGGAGAGAAAAGTGGTCTGTTAATGTTCATGGGATGATCATGAAACTGGCTGCTCTCGGTTGTCAGGGCTGATGGTGACCCTGGCAGGTTGTGAGACCTGGTGGTGACTGCTGACCTCTCATCTGCCTGGTTGAACATCTTTTCCTTCCCATGGGAGAGGAAGACCTTTCCTTGGCCAATGTGACTTTATCTCTGCTTCCCAGCACGCTAAAGGCCAGGTGTTCTGGGGCCAGAATCAATCTTTGGGGCTTTTCCTGATTTGCCAAAATCAAGTCAGTGGGTTCACTCTTGTACATTACTAGAATTTTATCCATGTTTCCCCCCTCCTCTGGTGCCGTTCCTGCTGCTAGTACTAGTGGTAACCCATGCTGAGAAGTTACTGGGTGACAGGCACTGTGGTGAGCCCTTCACTCACACTGGTCTATTTGACTCTCATGATATCCGTAGTTATTTTATAGACAAGGAAACCTGAGGTTCAGAGAGGAGAATTTATGTGCTTAAGGTTCTATACCATGCGGCATAGTGAGGACATGAACCTACCAAGTCTAACTTTAGAGCCCACAGTTAATGGCATCTGAGCACAAATCTGTATATTACGTTGTGCTCAGTTGTATCTGACTCTTTGCTATGCTATGGACTGCACCCTGCCAGACTCCTCCATCCATGGGATTCTCTGGGAAAGAAAACTGGAGTGGGTGGCCATTTCCTCCTCTCGGGGCTCTTCCTGACCCAGGGATTGAACCCACATCTCCTACAACTCCTGCATTGCAGGTAGATTCTTTACCACAGAGCCACCAGTTAGTTAAGATTTATTTACCATGGCTCAGGGAGCACCAGGATTTCCAGGTTTTCTACCCTGAGAGCACATTAAAGAGTCTAGGAGAAAAAAGATCATGGTTCCTGGATGCTGGAGAAGGGAGGATGTTTTTTAAAATAAGGTATTAAAAAAATGGAGCAGGGGTTCCCTCTCAGTTTTTTCGCTCAGCCCTGGAGCTGACACAGAGGAGAAATGAGATGTGGATCCTCTCCTGCTCAAATGTGAGTTTAGTGAGTCAAGTTCCAGCTAAGGACAAGTACAAGAACATAAAATCCTTTTCTAATCTCTCCCTAAAGAAGGCGCAGATGAAAGGCCTCATCAAAGCCTCTGAAGCCACCAAAGCTGTTTGCCAGCAGAGGTAAATCAGGAAGGTTTGAGATCTGGTTTGAATTTAATAATTACAAATGACTGATCAGGGGCCGTTCGCTGTCAAGTCAGGAGCTGCACCGTCTCCACCAGTGGATTTCTGCTGCTCTGGACACTTGGTTATTAAATAGAAAAGCCCTGTAATTAAATCACAGGGCTGTTCTAACACTAATCAATTCAATCTTGGTTGTTTAAAATTAAGTCAGGCCTTGCACTTGCCCTGCCTCTGTGACAGAAGTGGGAACCACACACTGCAAACGTGACTGAAGGTAGCCAGAGAACATCCATATATAGCCCTATGTGACGTGGGTACTTAGAGGAGGGTCAGGCTGCATCCCAAGTCTCTTATTTATCATCCTGCAGGATTGCCTCCTCCACCATCTTTGATACCAACATCCTCTTTGCCTGCCTCTCAACATCCAGTAACGACAAAGCAGCAGTGACAATAGCAATAATAGTAATTATGATAGTAACCACAGAAGCAATAATAATTATCATTTTTTAATCTCTTGCCATATGCCTGGCCCTGTTGTAAATATTTTATCTGCTTTAGTCCTTCAAATAAGTCTATAATGAAGAAATCAAAGTTTACAGAAATATATCATAGACACTTTCATATCTCACACACCTGGAACCTGCCTGGCCCATAGTTCATCCTCTATAAATATTTGTCGTGTGAGTGAAGTGATAGAGAACATCAGTATCTGTGATACACATCAGTTGCTGTGATAAGATCACAGCAAGGAGAAGTGATGGAGCTGGATCCTGAACTCAGTCTGTCTCATTTATTCTCTTTGGTTCCTTGAGTTATGTAGGTAAATGTCTTATAAGCCTTTTTATATTGTTCTATGTGCTTTTCTGATGGCTCAGATGGTAAAGAATCTGCCTGCAATGCAGGAGACTTGGATTCGATCCCTGGATTGGAAAGATCCCCTGAAGAAGGTAATGGCCACCCACTCCAGTATTCTTGCCTGAGAAATCCCATGGACAGAGGAGCCTGCCAGGCTATGGTCCCTGGGGTCGCAAAGAGTTGGACATGACTGAGCAACTAAGATTTTCACACTTCCCTTCACATTTTTTATATTAATTTAAATAAATCACACTTTGTTTTTAAACAATATAAAAAGAGGAGTAGCACTGGATGGCGAAAGGATCAGTGGTTTGGGAACCAGGCTGATGTAGAGAAAACTCCCCTCTCCAGCATTTGCTAGTTTTGTGACCTTGAACAAATCCCTGAAGACTTCCCACACTTCAGTGTTCTTCTCTGTAAAATGAACACCACCATGCTCACTGAGGTTGGTCTGAGGAGAAACTGGAAAGGAACAGTTCTTTAAATAGTGAGCACAGTGCTTGGCTCATAGTGGACACCCAGTTCCCGCATCCACTTATCTCCACCCCCACTGTATATTTGATGGTGATTCTCCTTTGCTTCCAAGACTCAAAACCTCAAAGGATCCCAAGATTTGGGTCTAGAGTGAATGTAAGCTGAGCCTAATAAGAAACAGACAGGCTTAGACCTGGGACCAGCTCTTCTGCAAATCCATCAGCTGAGGACAGGTAGGGTCACTACTCTTGGCAGAGAGCCTTACCCAGAACCACAGAAAAACACTTGTTCCCAGACCATTTCCTGATGAGATTTATGTGTCTGCCTTGTGCTGTCAGAAGGTAGCCAAGCCTAAGAGGAGGTGGTCACAGAGTGGCCTAGAGAATGGTGATGTGCTGTGAAAGCGGATGGTGTCACCAGGAATGAGTCTCAGAGTCCGTCCCCATCTGTCCAGAGAGACCTGTATCTCCATCAGAACTCAGATCCACATGTACAGAAGATTTTGCCCTGTTGCAGATTAACAGAGAGCCTCCTGGTCGGTTTTTGAGCCAAGAAGCATGAGGTTTTTCCAGCACCCAGGTACCTCTAGAAAGCATCTCCATGAAATATGTAGCCCGGAGGGTTAAGGAATCAGACAGTATACTCTAGCCCGTTGTTCCTGTACATTCCCTCCTGTAACTGCCTTTCCTCCCTGCCTCAGATAGGTGTCCAGACAGAGAGTTCAGATGCCAAATCAGGTCGCTTATGACTGGATTCAGCCAGCTGTTTCATTTCATTTCAGGCTGTTACCAATCCTGGATTCGTTGCTCCTGAAGCACAGAGGCTGGGTGCTCATGGTGTTGCTTGGGAAAGTGCATGCTTGCTGCCTAGTCATGGGTGTGCCTTGCCCTTGAACAGACCTGACATTTCTTCTCACATGAGGAGTGAAAATCACCAGTGTTCCACTTGGACCAATGTCTGAACAGTTGTAATTTTTTTTTTTAAACATATCTATATACTTTAAGGAAAATAAATGTCTCTGCTGGTTAAGAAAAAGAGTCTCTTATTTGAAAAGCAAAAATCGTAGCTTGAACTTGCATGTTTTGAGTCCCCAAGGAAATTTGAGGTTGAAGAATTTTAGCCTTCAGTGATCTTTGCTTTTGAGGTTTTGATTTAATTTTGGCAGCCAGGTGGTTAGCGGAAGGGAAGGGTGTCACCCCAAGAACATGGGCCTCCTTTATTCTTTTTTTAGTCACTCATTCAGAGATTATTCATTGACCTACTGCTCAGCACAGGACGCTGGGGTTTTAAGTTATGCACTCAAATCAGAGAGCCCAGACTACAGCACGGTCCCTGGGCTCATCCACGGTGCACTGTTTTTCATAGTTGAAAGGGAAGTGGACTGTGCATTCGCCTCAGTGAATGTGACAAGAATAACAGGGTGGGTCTCTGGCTCTTCAGATAGGCTGAGAACCCATGAGACCAAATGTGTAAATGCAGGGGTTTCACACACAGAGTTCTTCCTCCCTCGGAGCTGCCCTAGGTCATCTCTCCATGACTTCTGATGCACCCGGAAGGGTGGTGCTGGGCTGGTGGAATGGGTACCCATTTGTTCCCCTCCACCGTGCCCTCCTTCCCCGAAGTTGGCTAATTGTGAAGAAGACAAGCTTCTCAAAGGGAGCAGGGTCAGAAATATCAACAACAAATGAAGAAATACTCTTCTGGGGGAGTTGGCTAGGCGCCAGGTACTGTAGCCTGTTCTAAGAATGTGATTGTGACCGACTAAATCCTGCCTCTGTGTGCTTGCGTCTTATAAGAAAGTCAACCTGAAAACAGAAAGTTAAAGTATCTCTCTGAAGTGGGTCTCTCCTGCCGGTCTCTGTCTCTACAGCTTCTCTGAATCATTCACAGCAGAGATTGCAGTCTAATGAAATGCTTTGTTTTCTTTTTATTCCCAGTTAGTGGGAAGGGAGCATGCCTGGCTGGTTCACTGCTGGATCCTAGCACCCAGAGCAGGGCCTCGCACATGGGAAGTGCTCAGCGAACACAGCGAATGAACACACGACCTAGTGACCCTGGGAGGTGTTTGCGTTGGGCCCAAAGTTTAAATTGCAGGCTCCTTCTGTGTTGCTGACCGTGGTCAGTTAGCACCCTATGCAATGGAAATTGGAAAGAACACCCACTTTGATAATCCATGCAACTTTTACTTTGTAAAATGGGTGGGTTTCTTAAGGAGATGCTTCTATCCCAGGTTAACTGACTATGGCTTACTTTAAAGGGCACTAGAGGACTTTTGTCTTCTGCATTTGGCTCTTGGGATACATAGAAGCATCTAGGGTTAGTGATGCTCAGGAGACTGTGTTCCAACCCTGGGTGACATATTGAGTTGGTCTGGAGAGAGCTACATGCTCATGAGAGATAGAGCCTCTGTTAATGTCCTCTCTCCTTCACTAGGGTGGGATTTTGGGGGTAACAGGCCACTGTAAATGTGTCATGTTGACAAAATCATTGAGCCCTCTCAGTGGAACTGTAGCATCATAAAATTCCATAATCTAACACCACCAGATAGCGGCATACATCTCTGTCGCTTATGGTTTGGGTAATACTGGGTAAAATGCCACCGTGTATTGTGCCCTTACCACGTGCCAGCCATTGTTCCAGGGCTGCATACATATCTTCTGTGATCCTCAGGACAGCCTGACCTGGTGGTTAATGGCCACTTTACAGATAGCATCCCAGAGCCTCCGCCCTCTCATGGGATTTCCCAAGAGCACAGGTCTAATTCTGTAGCCTCTCGAGGCAAGAGAAGCCAGGCTCAGGAAATGGCGAGGTTGTCCTGGGTGGCGGGGCGCCAGTGCAGACATCCCTCCTCTTTTATCCCAGCACACGCTACTGCTTGAGTGCGGCCCTCCCTCACTTGCTGTGCTGTGAAATCCTTCTCAATACAGCACTCGAGGCAGCTGCCAGGCATTCCGAATGGCAAATGAGTCATAACCTGTTTGCCAAGTGTGCTTAAAATGGTGTGTGTGTGTGTGAAGGGTTTTGCCCTAGGAATTCGAATCTTGGATTCAGGGTGTTATACCATAGTTGTGTAACTTGGGAGCCATTTCTTTATCTCTCCTAACTTCAATTTATTTACTTGTAGAATGGGAACTATGCCTTGCCGTAGTTGCCTCCAAAGTCAGGAGATAAATACAGGCCAATGAATTGGCTTCAATGACACCACAGTGCCGCTTTTAATTGTAACTGAATGATGAATCAATATGAGTCATGTCCCTATGCAAACATGAAGCAGCAACCCCCCAAAATGACAAGCGACTTTCAGTGTCCTCTTGGGATTCCCGCAAAGCCCGTGAGTGGAGTATTAGACTCCCTGACAATCACCAGTTACATGGTGAACTTGTTGGTGAAGATTCTTTGATGGTATCTCAGAATGGATGATTGAAGATCCTGGCTCCTAGCATTGGATCTCTAAATTCTTCCACTGCTCAAGTGGAATGATTATGGGATCTACCACTCCATACTCTGTAGGGAACCATGTTAACCTTTAGGATTTGAAACATCTAGGTAGCTGGTTATGGAAAAGATGCCCCAGTCTCCTCCCCATCTGTGTCTGGCAAACTCTTAATTCATCCGTCAGACCTGTTCAAATGCCTCCTCCTCTGAGAAAACACCCCCAGCTCCCACCAAGGCCAAGCTAATTACCCCCTCACTGTGCTCCAGAGCCCTCCAGCCCACAGGCTGAACACTCACTGCGCACCAGGCCCTCTGCTGCGTGCTAACTCACGTCACTGTATTTACTTCTCCCTCTTGGAGAATAAAAGCTTATGTTACCACCTCCACCTTAGAGTTGAGAAAGGGTGACTCAGGCAAGTGAAGTGACTTTCCCTAGGATAATTGGATCTTACTGCATTATAATCATACCAGAGTCTGAGTCTCTTACAGGAATATGATAATTATGTGAGTTAATATGAGTTCCTTAACTAGGGAAGTTGCCAATCTTGGCATTCCTGAGAGCAAACATAGGACTTGGTGCACGATAGGTGCTCAACAAATCTTTGTTGAGCTAAAGAAATGATAGAAGAGTTATAGTGAGACAGTCTAGGACAGATAAGGACTGGGTACTTTCCAGCATCTGCCTGTGTTCACACTCATCATCTAATAGAGGAGAAAGGGCAGGAAGTGATGGACTTCTTTGAGGGCTGAAGAGTCCAACTGTTTCTCATACCATTCCACTGTAACATCATACCAGGGATTCTGATCCGCCAGCAGCTTTCTACCAAGCAGGGGACTTAGCAAGTCACAAATTAGAGACTCGAGAAATCCTTAACCTGATTGGTTAAGCTAGAGATGCAGAAGAGAAGTAAATGTGTCTCTAAAGAGCTTGATTGTGTTTGTGAATGGAGTTTCTCTTCTTTTTATACAGAGGATAATACATTTTTCCAACCCCATAGACTTCCATGGTCATAAATTCATTTCAAATATAGTTTTCTTCAGTTGCAGTAGTGACTCTTCTGAGTCTTGGTGTTTATGGCTCTAAAATGGGAAGGTTGGAGAAGATGTCTAAGGTTCCTTCCAACATCCTGGTTCTGTGATGACATCAGCACCCTGGATGAAGTTTAGAACAAATTTAACTTACACATGTGCAAAGCAGCTCTAAAAATGGAATATCTTTAAGTGAATTAGATTATTTCCAGTCTAATGTCTTCTTCCATGTTAATAAAAATCTGAACTCTGTGTCTAAATTTCTAAGTCTTGCTATACAGAGACATTTAGAAAAAAAGAAACTATAAAGAGAAACAAACTGTAGCGGCTTGAATAAGAAGAGTAACGCAAATTAGTTATCCCAGAGCTTAATCGTTTCCTGTAATTTCTTAGGCTTTCTTAGAACTCGGTCTAAGGTTTTGCGTAACATGGTAGAAATGATAAGGATTACGTGTGCTATTTGATTGCATTTTTTTCTTTCCTTAATCGAAGTCATAATCCTTGTTTACATTTGAACTTTGTTTTATTATTTGTTTCACAGCGGAAACGGAAGCAGAGTCCCCAGGATGAAGATGCGGTTAGCCTTTGTAGTCTTGATATAAGTGTAAGTACAGTCCTTCCTACGTGCCCTGGCATGGGACCACCTCTCATCTCTGAATGTATTTGTTAACATGGTGTGGGCTTTAGGTGGTCTTCCAGGATCCAGTTACGGAGGTTGGGATCTGGGGGGAAATGTTAAAAAAATTTTTTTTCATCTTACTGGAAGAAGCTGTGTGGTCAGCTTAAACTTCCAAGCCGCTTGTTTATTGCTTGTGTCTTTTCTCTCATAAAATGAATGATGAAATCAGTGCATCTGGATAGAATCTAGATAAAGGCTGTGGTGCCGTGTTAGAGACTGGCTACTAAAGGTGGATCAGATGTTTGTCCCCCTTTGGAGGAAGTTGGCAGATTGGCCCTACTCAAGCAACTGCATGGCTCAAAGGCCAGAGATGTCCGGCAGCGTGGCTGAGGGAGTGGCTTTGATTTCCACAGCTTCGTTTGAATGAAGATTCTATACTTAGATTTGTATGACACCTATCTTCTCCTCTGTTTCCTCTTGTGGAAAAGACTTACAGAATTGTTGTGAGGATCACACAAAACAATAAAAGGGAGAGTACCAACCACGTAGCCTGGTACATAGTAGACACTCACCAAATGTTAACCTCATTGTGTTTTCCTTTAAAAGTGGAAGTTTGCGAAAGATGTTTGAGTGACCTGGTAACTGTGCTAGTGATGATAGAGGTCCAAAGCTTTCTTGGATTTTTTCAGGCCCACATCTTTGGATGCTGAATTTCAGTAATTTTCTTTGTGTGGCCTCCTTGTCTCCTCAGTGACACAGTTGGGAAGACTCCGTAGGCATCTGATGCTCTCATTGTCCAAGGACTGGGGGTCAGGATTCTGGCACCCGCTGTGCTCCCCATGTCTGTTCATTGTTCACACTCCCTGGAACTTTAATCATCATGCATGCATGGTGGATCCATCTAACGCTAGGGCCTGGTCCTCCTCCTCCACAGACACCGCAAAAGCCACTGTTGTGAGCTGAGGCTTTTATGCTAAGAATTAAGAACTGGGTCATGGTGCTGGCTCTGTCTGTAACTAATGATGTCATCTTGGGCAAGTCAGTTCCTCTCTATGGGCCTCATCTGTTAAAAAACAATTTTGAGATCCAGTCTTTAAACCATTGTAAAAATTTGAAGCCCCGTTGAACACAGATTACTGGGTTCTCACCTGATGACATTTGTTTACCCATATAAGCAACACTCTCTTAGTTATTTTTAATTGTGGCAGAGTTTTCTATGATGCACATAGCTGTGATGGAGGGAGCCTGTGCTAGCTAGCGTTAATGTATTCGCACATCTTTATTTGCCACATGGTGTTTGTTCCAGTCTTTAGACCATCAGATTGGTGGGTTGGACCAGTTTATTCTGTTGCTATGGTAATAGGACAAAAAAGACGATGTTCTTCTTGCTTTTACTTTACTCTTTGAATCTTTTATTGTTGACAAGTGAAGTCTTTGGAACTTTCTTTACTGACAAGTTTTTTGGTGTTTGCAAATGTTTTTAACTTTGTGGCAATTATTAGGATTGTTGATGTTCAGAATATATAGAGCCCTTAGCCATCATATAGTCCAGTCCCCTTACTTTGAAAATGAAGAAGTAGAGGCCCAGGGAACTGTAGTGATTCAATAAGACTTTAACCTAGATCATTTCTAAGATCATGCCTCATCCTACATTTTTCCTGAACTATGTTTATTTTTCAGAAAAACACGCCTCTAGAAGCTTTATTCAAAGAACTACTAAATACTTTTATATGAAAGGAGTATTGCAATCATGAGTTGTGATTTAGTTTTTGTGTCGATCGGCATCCATGACCTTACCTTCTGATCAGAGTCATCTAAGCTCATATAATGAGTTATTTGATGTCGTTTCTCGTTATGCAGCCACAAAAGATACATCTCCCTCCCTTGCTATATCTCTTAACCATATCATATCGTGTTTTGTCACAGTAAAGACTTTCATGGAAGAGTCTACCTTTATGCTTAAGGATTCACCTGTGGCCAAATTCCTTTCTGATTTGTCTGTTATTTTTTCCTGATTCTTGGCAAACAGATTCCAGAACCTGGGCAGTTTCCTCCAAATATTGTCATGTAATATTATAATCATTATAAAACTTAAAAGAATCCTAGAAGCTGTTAGAGGACATGAAAACTGGTGTTTTGCAAGTTTACTAACAGTCCAAGCTATATAGAGATGACGGGCTGTGTGACAGATACACATGTGGCCACAGAGTTTCAGTGCCTCGCACTAACAGGTACTTGGTAGAGACAAGTTGAATGAAGTAGTGGATGCAACCACTCATGAGAAGATTGTAGCCATAAAGGCTGCAATGTCTGAGTAAATATCTGAGTCCCATGAATTAATAGATTAATGGCTTTGTAGTCTCCTCAAAGGTGCTTTTTAAATGGTGATACCCAGTAAAGTCACAGCAGCATTAATGAAGAGTTTTTTTGAGGCTGTTTCTATGTGTAGTGGAAAGTATCTGATAAAAAAGGTGGGTTCCAGTGGATGACTCATACCGGAAGATGTGAGGGCTTGGGAAAGTAACATTAGTAACTCTCAATTTTGATTCCACCTCATAAGTGGAAAGATGTTCACCAGATGTATGCTTGAACATGAAGTTGCTGAATGGGGGACAGGGATCTTTGGGGGATCGTGGTCAAGTTTCCATTGAGTCCTAGCCCAGTGCTGCACAATGAGGTCTTCATAAATACTTACTGGTTAGTGAATTGTAACAACAACGAAAAGAGTGGATCTTCCCAGTTTGTATGTGGAATTCAACACACGTACCCCCTTTCTAGAAATATATCTGTGATGTAAAGTTGGGAAGTATTAACACAAAAACTTTCCCCCTTTGATTAAAAGCATATATTGGTGTCTGATTGTGGATAACACCAAACATTCCCGTTGACATCTTGCTTTATTTTAAAGACTCAGATGACAATTCTGGTAGTGCCTGCTAGAGGGTTTTCCTTCTGAACTCTCCTGTAACCTATTGAACTTGAACTTAGACAGCAAACAGGAGTGGGTAAGCTAAGAAAAGAGTGTATCCTTACAGAACAGGGATCCTCAGTTGTTTGGGGGGCGGGGTGTGTCATGGACTGTTTTGAGAATCTGATGATAGCACTGGGCTCCAGACAATTTTACAAGATTGACATATGATTCTGTGGGCCTCACAGAGCCCAGTCAAGACCCCACGTGAAGAGTTCCTCTAAGGAAACTGGAAGGGTCTTAAGGCATGGTGACATATCTCCGCAGAATTATTCTCCCACCCTCCACCTCCAGCTCTTGGTGAAAAATGAACTGTAACTGGAGAGTCTACACTAGTTGACAATATAATTGGTCTCTATTTTTTCCCACCACTTTACCCAGTCCACTGGCTGAGCCCCCGGCTTCCTGGCAGGATAGAACGCAAACTATTCCAGAGGGGTGGGGGAAGCAGACTATATTTTTTAACACTTTTGAGAACAATTTGCAGAGTGGAGAATGCTCCCAGAAGCCGCCTACAAATCTTCTCTCACGTCAAAGGATATGAGTGGGATGGTTTCAGGGACATCGCTTCCCCCACAGCACTTTTCTCGTTTGAATTCTAGTGGGCGAGAGACTCCTGAGTGAAGAGCTGGGTTTCATGGTCCCTCAATCAAGGCCCTTGGCAGAAGAGCCAGGTGTGACCCTGATGCAGGACACTGCTTAGCATCAGACATCCTTTATCAAAAAATATACAAATGTTGGGATAGGCACAGGAACGGTTTCCAAGGAAGAAACAGTGTACACGATAAAAAGGAGTATATGTTCCTTGTTGCAGATTTGGAAAATGTGAACACTAGAATTTACTATATTCTTACTTCAAAGTAGTGGCTACATTTCAATGTATTACCTTTCTAGTATTATATACACATTCACTTAAAACTTTTTAATTATGAAATATTTCAGGCATACAAAGTGGTATAAAGGATAATGTAAAATTCCAGGTAACTACCAATCCAACTAAAGACATGTGCCCTTAATGACTCCACAGGCCCTTAAAAAAAAATCTCTTGCTCTGCTGTGTTTATGTTTATTGTTGCCTTCCCTGTCTATAAACTTGCTATGTACATGTAGTCCTAAATAGCACGTATGTTATCAACCGACTTTTAAAGTTTATGTAAGCACACGGTTTTAATGGTGATCATAACACTTATTAATTTATTCCTGTATTTTCCATTTACTATACTGAAATCATGTCCCCACAACCTGAAACATTCTTCAATAACATTATTTTAAATAATCATACTTTGTCAAATGGATGCACCAAGTTTATTTAGCCAGTCCTTCCTTGGGTATTTAGATAAGTTGCAGTTTTTTACTATTACAAATACCACTGATGGGCATCCAAGAATATCTTTGTGTGATTCTTTTATCAGTAGGGTAAAATATAAAATTCCTGGCTAAAAGGGAATGAATATGATTTAAACCTGTTCACGGGTTTATACCCCTTCTGGCAGTGAGAGGCAGAAGTTTAGTTCAGAGCATTTGAGCATCTTGTGTGGAAACTCAGAATGGGGGATTGTTCTCAGTTGTCTTTGCCATATTCTCTTTCAGTTATATCTCTGGTCCCTTGCTAAGCGTGGCTTTGTGTGGGACTTTTGATAATACCCCCTGTTTGGGAGGAGCCCCTCCTGTTGCCCTTTCAGAGCCCAGGATCTCTCTTACCTGGCAGGGAGGGACAGGTGGTGGTGGAGTTGGTGGTGGGGCATCGTTTCCATGCGATGGGGGCAGGTGGCTGAACTATAATTGGGGTTGGGATGAGACCCATTTAACCCTCACTGCAGTCCTGTGACCATGGGTATTATCATACCCTTTTTGTAGATGAGAAAACTGAGGCTCAGAGAAATAAGAAATTTGCTCAAAACCCCACGTTCTTGTAGATTCAAGACCGGGAGAGCTGGCCCCCACAGCTTCTCCATGCTGCCTCCAGCACAGGAAGGAGAACGCGTTTGGCTCCAGGGCTTCTGCTGATGGATGATGGACAGGACGTGGAGCTGGTCTTTTTGGCAACCCCCCTTTGAGGTTTATAACCATGCACCTTCAGAGTACTATAATCTGAGCTTTCCAGTTACTTACCCTGTTACTTGGATGCTCAGAGCACAAGAGTTGACACATGAGAAGGAGGAAAAGCCTTCCCATCTCACTGAAGCTAAATGACGTTTCTTTGCTAGGACATGTTAAACCAGACACGAAACAGCAGCAGGATTATTTTATCTCTGCTCGGCAGAGTCCAGATAATTACAAAAGATAACCACTTCTGTGGTTTTGTGTCTCTTGGTCTGTTCTGGAACTTGCTAACTGGGGAGATTAGCCTTGCCCTGACCAGCATGAGGCCTTGATGAATTACGTGGGAGATTTTAATAATGCTGTTATCACCGAGGAGACCAGGCCTGCCCCTGAGACTGGGTTGTCAATAGCGCATATTTATATTTAACCTGATGGAATTTTTTTTTCTCTTTCTGTTTTGGAATTACCATCTGGTCTTGCTGCCTATGAAATTATCTGGGCCTACAGTAGTGGAGATCCTGTGTTGAGTCTCAACCCAAATCTCTGATGGCAGATCTGCTCATTGTTGACATAGGCACATTTTATCTTGCTGCTCTGACTGTTGTTTCATTGCTAGGTCGTGTCCAGCTCTTTTAGTGACCCCATGGACTACAGCCTGCCAGGCTCCTCTGTCATAGGATTACCCAGGCAAGAATTCTGGGATACATGGGAATTCCTTGGCATCTCCTCCTCCAGGGGATCTTCCCAACCCAGGCGTTGAACCTGCGTCTCCTGCATTGGCAGGCATATTCTTTACCTTCTTTATCTTGCCTTTGGCCTAATCAATTAGGTTGTCAATGGTTGTCATTTCACTCTGTATTCACTATGGTCTTTTCTCTTTGATCCACCTCTTGAAAAGCACAGTGACAAAGAAATTCCTGGGAGCTTCAGGACATGCTCTCAGAAGCTGATCATGGGACAAAGTGTCAGTCATCATCTTTTGTCCCCCTTCAGTGACCCCCATGGAGCCCAGGATTGTTGAGGGATCCTGTATTCTGAGTATACCTAGTTGTTTGAATTTGTCATCAGAATTACAGACTTTGGAAGTTTAGAGATTAATTACCTTCAGTTTCTCCACCTGTAACCTGAAATCATAGCAGTGCCTTGCCTTAGAGTTATAAGGATTAAAATAAGTTAATTCATGTAGAGCATATAGTACCTGGCCCTTGGTAAGCACAAAATACACCAGCTATTGTTGCTGTTGATTTCATAATACAATTTTGGTTCAGTTTGAGGAAGTCATTGTCACAAATGTTCCATACATAGAACTGACTATGAAATTAAAAAGAAAAGCAGAATATAAAGAGATGTATACAAGAAGTTTTATTACAGTATTTTAAAATAATAGCCATAAGCTGGAAATAGCATGAGTGACTAAATTATATAGAGACTTGTAAATGTATTGCAAAATAGAAGTGTAAAACATGATTACAGAACACATAACTGTGTAAGTTATGCCTCTAGATGGTTATGTATATATGTGTCCACTTGGAGGAATGGAGTGGACATACACTACATACGCATGGAGGGACATACACTACATTGTGGATAGTGGTCACATTGGGAGAATGGGTTTACAGGAAGGGGTGCTTGAGTTCCAGGGGTTCTTAACCTTTTGAATCTTGTGAAACCTTTGAACCTCCCCCCACCCCCAAGACTGCTTAGATGTGCTTAAAATACAATATATGATTAGAACAAAACCCAATTTTACTGAAATATAGTTATCAAAATATTTAAAAACAAAGTTGTGGTAAGAGTTACATGTGTGCTTCTTAATTAATGCATTAATTAACAAGATCTGGCAACAAATCCAGCATCTCATACACCTTCCATGAAATGATGAGTAAATGATATTTTGAAATACCCTCACCAGCCACACTGTGATTTGAAGACACAGTGATTTTTATGGTGATAAAGTCATGGGTCTGCTAATGCTTCTGTGATTTGTGGTCTCCATTTGTAAAGGAAGTGCTAAATTTCATTTGTTAGTAAAACTGATCTCCAGTGGGTTTTTTTTTTTTTTTTTCATCCAAGCTCACAGATGCTCTGAATTGAATCCATGCTATCCTTGGGCTTCTGAGAATTTTAGATTAAGAATCCCTGTTTAAGACACTCAGTCTGTTATGATAAGCTTTGTACTGTATTACTTTAGTACTTCAAATGACTAAAACTTAAAAAAAATATAATATAATTGATTTTGACCTGCTGGTATATGAGGTTGTTAGTGTTTTAAAGGAGAGAAAATAAAACATTACATAAAACTAAAGGATAGGGATAATGATGATAATGTTTTTAGAAAGACTTTGCTATAAGCATTAAATCAGTTCAGTTCTCAACTCTTGGTGTTTATTTAGATTTTTCTTTGAGAGCAGCTTAGCTTTTTTAAATAAATGACTTAACTCACCCCAGTAGTTTAGTATAAAATCTTTTATGCTTTTTCTGCTATTGTAGAAAAATGTCCTTGTTTTTAAAAGATGAATACTGAAGTATTTAAAATGTCATTATATCTGTAATTTATTTTTGAATATTTTACTGTAAGTTGTAAAGTAAATATTTTTAAAGAAAAATTTTATTTTTAATTACACATGTAACACTGCTTATATATTCCCACAATTAAAAAAAAATCAAACAAGAGCGGTAGAACTAACAAGTTAACTAACCCATTAACCATCCACGGTCCCACTTAGCTTCTTAGGTAAATCTGGTTATTAATTTAGTCTCCTCCCAGATATTTAGATATATAGATAGATATAGCTATAAAAGTTAGTTTGTGACGGCTTTGTAAAGATGTGTTGTCATTTTTTTGTTTTACTTTGCAATTAGCTTTTTTTTCTTTTAAATTGTCTATTTTTTAGAGCAGTTTTAGGTTCACAGCAAAATTAAGCAGAAAGTAGAGATAGTTTCCATATGTCCTCTGCCCTAACACATGTCCAGTGTGCTCCCAGTATCAACATCCCCACTGGAGTGGTGCAGCGTGGCAACCGATGAACCTACACTGACACATCATTATTAAGCACAGTCCACAGTTTACGTTAGGGTTCACGCGGTGTACTTTCTCTGGGTTTTAACACACTTGTAATGACTTAGGCACCATCATGGTGTCTTCAGAATAGCCCTGGAGACGCTCTGTGCTCTGCCTCTTCATCTCTCTCATCTCAGCCCCTGGCAGCCACGCATCTCTTTACTGTCTCCATAGTTTTACCTTTTCCAGAACCTCATGCAGTTCTTTTCAGACTGGCTTCTTTCACTCGGTAATAGCCATTAAGGGTCCTCCAAGTCTTTTCATGGCTTGAGAGCTCTTTTTTTTTTTTTTTTGTCTCTAATCACGGAAATAATATTCTGTTGTATGGATGTACCATAGTTTATTTATCCATTTGCTTAGTGAAGGATATGTCTCATTGTTTTAACTGCTGCTTATTTTTGCACGAGACAATGGGTCATAGTTTATTTTAACAGCATTCTCCACTGAGGGGCGTTTTTGTTGTTTCCAGTATTTCCCAGTTACAGTGACCATCCTCATACTCCAGAGCAAGTAGTAAGGTCGATGCAAAAAGGTACCTGTGTGCACTGGTTATTTTAAAGTTAATATGAATAATATAAGTTGCCATTTTTATAATTCAAGTTTTTGTGCACACAGTTAAAAACCAAACTGTTTCCAAATGCAGATCTGAACAGGCCAGGAGAATTAATAGAGAGGAAAGGTTCTTTTGTCTCCATCATGAGGGCTTCATTTAAATAAAGGCTGGGCAGCTATTAAACTTGTGTATCTCTAGAGGTGTATTCCTTTTCTGTCATCCATGGTTAAAAATATGAAATTACAGTTGTAAATTCAAAGGAAAAGTCTTGTTATATTTACATCTCAAGTGCTTTTAAATTTTTGTAGTTTATCATTCTATTTTGACTGAGATTATTTGCAGTAAAAAGTCACTAGAAAATAATTGTTTGCAAATACTTTTCTTATAGTTTATTTTTTTCTGAAACATAGCCTGGGTCTGTCCACCTGAAAATTACATAAATAATCTTGGTTAGAAAGTACCATCCGGGCTTCTATTCCCAGCTAATTGAGTTTTTCCCCTAAATGACTTATGTAATTGCATCAAGCCTCATCTTTGATCTGGTTATATAGTCCTAGTTTCAGTAACAGAAGCTGTTTTTCTCTCTTCTTTCTCTTCTTATTTGTGCCTGCTGCTCCTTCTCTGTGAAGAAAAGGTGGTGAATTGACTTTGTTCCCTTAACATTTATTGTGTATAAACTTTTTACATTATTGGATTATTACTTGTATTTTGGAGGAACTTTTGAAAAATGTAAAAAGAATGAAGGATCCATGAGGATACTCAGAATTTGCATGTCTTCCTCCAGCTAGCTCTCTAACTTAACGCTGCTATGCCTGGCTCATTTTGTGGAGAGCTGATCAATATGAGCAAGTGGTTTCTCTGTGAGCTACATTCATAGCTGGTATTGAAGGTGAGGTGTTTGAATCACAGGTTTATTATCTTCAATGGTCCAAATGCAAAGTTTTGGGTTAACTCCTTAGAAATCCTGCAGGAAATTAAAAATGTTTGTTTTGCTTCTTTCTATAGCAGACTGACATTTTTCTTTTCTCTTAGTTACATAAATGAGATTTCTTTTACTCCGCACACACCTCAAAACATCAGCCTCTAAAATTGAAATCTTCTACTGAACACAAAAGTCAGTAAATCTAAAGTATCTTCTTCGCCTTTATTTGCCAAAGTGGTGCTTTTGCTAGCCAGGTCTGTATGAATTCTATCCAAGGAGATATTTATTTCTATAGAATTAATGAGTTCGCTTGTTTATTGTTTAGTGCATTCATGGAAGTGATTCATCCACTAATTCAGTTGACAGGTATTTATTGGACTGTACTGTATGTTGGCACAAGGACTCTGAAGGAAGAGAAACTTAAAGATTCCTTCATCTGCAGACAGGTGGGAATTGCATACCGTTTTGTTACAAGTTAACCAATCACAGAGAAAGCATGTTTTAGTTTTTTTTACCCAGGACTGGTTTTCTCCTTTCTGTAAGGAAATAAATCCAATTATCAGGATTGGTTTCGAAAGAAAGAAATTTTACTATGTATTCTGCTTGCTAAACTTTTCTCCCAGAGAATATGCCTGAAGTTGAATTATTTCTTGCTGATCAGCCCAGAGGTTCAGCTGTGGACGTACTTCAGCTGATTTTAGGCGAAAACTAACCCTGGGAAGTCATAGTCTTGCAGGTGAGCTTCGCATCTGTGCTCTCCATAGAGTGAGCCAACGCTGGGTTTCAAAGCAAGAGCCCTGGAAGGAACCTTGGAGATTATCTAGTTGAATATATTTCGTTTTGTAGATGTGGCAGCTGAAGCTGAGACGCGTTACATGTCCAACCCAAAGTGACCGAGGGAGAGCGAGAATGTAATTCTGAGGATTTGTGTTCTGGATTTTTCGTTAAACTCAGGAGGAGGCAGACACTAACAGTTTTGGTTCACCACTTCCTAGCTGTGTGACTTTGCACAGTGTGTTCAGCCTCTCTGTGTTACGGTTTCCTTCGTTGGAAAATGCAGGTGACAGTAGGATTGCTGTAAGGATTCAATAAGATAGTGCAAGTAGGGTCGGGACACAGTGCCTGACACAGGCACTCAATTGCTGTTGATAATGCGAAATATCCAGGGGCCATGGGACAGGACACAGGCAGAGATACTATTTCTGGCATTGCTGGAAAGAGTGCTGGTATGGACCCAGCTCTCTATCAGGATTTGTTGAGTGGATTTTTTTCCAATGTAAACTTGGTAATTCTCATAGAGAATAAATGATACCAGGAAGGGGAAAATAAAGATGTTTATGGGCTGCTTAAAACAAGGAGGTTGGGAAGTTCTATACCTTTTTAGGGGGAACAAGTTTGTTTTTAAATGTATTTAAAATTTTAATGTATTTTTAAGATGTTGTAATATGTATTTAAATGAGTAAATAATAATCAATAGGAATATTTAACTAAATGCCGCAACTGTTGGTTTCATTCTGCAAAGCTTTGCTCTGAGCCCAGCTGTGGTGGTCAGCAGGCGACTGCTGGTAACGCCTCTGTCAGCTCCGCCTCTCAGTAGAGCCGCAACCACGCCATTGGCACCTTCTCCAGCTGGTCCACCTTCATCCGGCTCCCATTTGCTCCATGAAGTCTGAATGATTCCAGGGGCTTCCCTGCTTCTCCCCTTGACTCTCTGTTGTTCGCTCTAAGCTCTCGGCAATGACGCCGAGCCCCGAGGTCCTGCCCAGCGAGGTCGTGTTGCTGCTCCTGGACCCCGTCACCTCCACACCCTCTTTTCCCTGTGCTCCCACCACCCTGGCCTTTTCCTTCCACACTCACACTCCAGGGCCTCGGCAACTGCGGTTTCTCTCCATTTGGAAAGCTCTTTCAGGCCCCCCTGTGACTGACTTCCCCTTTTCCTTCAGGTATCTGCTCAAATATTCTTAGACCAGCTTTTGCGACCCCCACCCCACCCCTTGTCTCCGTAGAGCAGCATTTCATTCCCCACCCCCACCTCACCCTAGCACTCCCTGCTCTTCCTACTTGACTTTGTATTTTTTCCTTTATGGTATTTATCATCACCTGCCGCATTTTTTTTTTCTTAGTATCTGTCCACACTACAATACAGCTCTCATTTTGTTTTCTGACATATTTCCAACATAGAGGATGATATCTGGCACGGAGCACATCTACTTGATATTTGTTAGATAAATGAATGAGTGGCCGCTTCAGTGTTCATGTTTATAACCTTATAAACATGTTTATAACCTTCAAAAGGTTACTATAAACATGAACTGGATTTATCTTGGTGACATTGTAAGAATATCTGTCTTCCTCTACAAACATATTTGCGTTCTCTCCTTTCGGAAGAAAATCCGTAAAACAAGAGGCAAAACCAAGGCCTATCTGAAGAGACTGTGTGGTGTACAAAGCGAGATAAGTGAACATAATGCTAGGCTTTTATGAGCTAATGATATAAATCAGCCTGGAGATAAGAGGATATAAGTGTAGAATGTACATGTGATTTCTACAGATGTGGGATCGTTGATGCCAACGCTTTAATATTTCACTCACTTTGTGCTGCAGGGATCTCTCAGGATAATGGTAGGAATGGAAATTTTCTGTTACAATGAAAAGCATTCCCCTTTTGAAGTCTCAGTTCCTTTCCATCTAACCGGTATTCATTGAGCGCAAGGCCCTGTTCCTAGTGCCCACTGCTTGGGGAAGAGGAGGAAAGAGACATGCGGGGAGTTTGTCAGATACACTTATCTCTGGATGATCCCAGTTAATGAAAAGGAGTGTACTCCAGACCAGTTAAAACAGTGGGCTCCTGGATGTTAATTGCAGCTCGCCCTGGACTGTGTTGGGTGATGACATTGAAATGTGAGCTTGTCTTGCCTTCTCGAGCATTCTCAAGAAGCGTTCTGAGCTCCTGCTCAGTTGCTCAGTTGTGTCCGACACTTTGTGATCCCATGGACTGCAGCCCACCAGGCTCCTCTGTCTGTGGGATTTCCGAGGCAAGAACACTGGAGTGGGTTGCCATTTCCTCCTCCAGGGGATCTTCCTGATCCCAAGGATCGAACCCACCATCTCTTGTGTCTCCTACATTGGCAGGCAGGTCTTTTTACCACTGAGCATTCTCAATACGTGAAGAAAATAAGGGAGCCACTTTGGAGAGACCCGGCTTTGTAGGACCTGGGAATGTGCCAGATTAACCCAACTGGACTTGGGTGGAATTCTGTCCTCTTCTCCTTCCAGGGTTAGTGGAGGAGCCTCACCTGGCAAAGCGATGCAGGCCACCTGCTGTACTGAGCTACCCCCTCTAGCTTTGTGTGTTTACTTGAAAAAGTAAACTTTTACTTGAAAAAGGTAAATAAGGTTGTGGTTTAAAGTGCCTTGTATTGACTATAAACTTCAAAGACAGTGGAAAACTAAATAAGAGGTGCTGAATGGACCCAGAAATGAACCTGATGATCTATTCAACTCATTCATGCTAATAACTTGAAAAGTGGCTTTTTAAAAAAAATTTGCAAATAACCCGAAAGGCAGATGATTTATCTGTGGCTAACAGAGGTGACTGCACTTTGAGCAAGATGTCCAAGTTCCATGTGCCTCATCAGCCATAGGAACTGGCTAAATTTCAAAGAGGAGATGGAAGAGAGAAAACCCCTTCTTTACCATGGTTTGGTTTTTCACACATTTGAATATTATGGCTAGCTGAAAAATCCTGGGCTTCAAAATGCTGTACATTATCTTCCTGTCCTGTGGTTATATCATGTTGTTTCGCCTTCACAAGAGAACAGGGTCCGCTCATAATTGTGTTCCTGAAGTGCCTTTTCTTCATCACTGTTGACACCTCACCCTGCTCTCTTTTCCGCAGCAGAACACTTCTTTATGTCCAGTCCAGGCTTTGCCACATCGTGTTCTCTGCCTTGCTGCTGCTTTAAGCTTTGCTCTGTCCCTCCTGATGGTCCCTCTCTGCAATACAACCGGCAATTGAGGCTGAAGTTTCATTTACGTTATTGTCTGATTGCAGAAATAAGCCTGTCATGTGCTTGCTGTCCCCGCAGGGAAGTGGAGGAGTGTCTGAAATGAGAAATGAGCCGGCTGTTGGCGACAGGCATGAAGAATGTGTCTGAAAACAGGGATGGCATGAAGGGAGGGTTATCTCTATGTGGTATATAATGAAAGGCTTGATTTACGGGGTCTCGGGAAACCACAGTAAGGGGTAAAATTGCCGTTGGGACCCTACAGGTTTTGTTTAGTTTGGGAGTTTATGTTTGACTGAAGGTCTTAGGTTGTTGGCAGAAGAGGGACATTTTACTGAGCAGATTTTGAAATGTTATTATATTTTATGTGATGTGGTCCTACGGACGCAAGCATGCTTCTGCGAAAAGGCTACTGAATCACTTCCCTGTCTCCTAGAAAGGTCTGCCGTAAGTGGCATTGATCCTTGACTAGCTTCCTGATATACAGGTGACTCAGAAGCCATTTCTAGACTCTTAAGTTCTTGAGGGTCTTACACGTATTTTTAAAATCTTTTCCTCATTTATTCTTTTATTCATAGTCATGTTGATTGGGCACCTCTGACACACTGTGGTGGCGATGAAAGGGTAAAATGGGGAACAGGCAGGGCAAGGTGATGAGGTAGATATTAATTAAAAATCACAGTAACAAGAATATAATAACAACTGGAAATAGAAGCACAGGAAGTATGTAGCTATGAGAGCATTTAACCAAGGACCTTGATCAAGTCATGAAAGGTCAAGAAAAGCTTCTTTGGGGAAGTGAGGTCGGAAAGAAGCGGGGTGTTAACTAGGTTAACGGGGAGAGTAGAAGAGGTGCAGCATGGTAATAGCATGTGCAGAGGTCCTGTGGTCGTCTGGGGCATGCTGCTTTAAAGGCATGTGTGGCCAGTGGGTGGTATGTAGTAAGACTAGAGCAGTCAACAGGAGCCAGACCATGTAGAATCTCCAAGAACTTGCTCAAGAATGAGGTTGTTATCCTAAGAACTGTAGAGAATCGCTGATGGGTAGGGGAGAGGGTAAGCAGGGGTATGAGTTGCATTTTGAGAAGACTCCTCAGGCCGCTGAGTGGAGAATGGCTCAGAGGAGGCCAAGGTTAGATGCAGACGGCCAGTATGAGGCTGCCTCACTTTCCTGATGATGATGATGATGATGATGATGATGATGTCGTCGTTCACGACTTAGCTGTTTGTGAAGCAGATGGGTTTGAAGGACATGTGGAGAGCTTTGCATCTTTACTACCTTGTCTTGAATGGGCACTTCTCAGCGTGGATTAGGAGACTTAGGTTTTATTTTGACTTCTGTCATTGTGTAGTTATAAGACCTTGTTGCTTCACCTCTCTGGTCCTCAGTTTCCTCATCAATAAACTAGTAAGAGGTAAAAGTACATCATTTTCAGTGCCAGAATGCCCGGGGTCCATGATATTTTGAGTACCATGGGTTTTTCAGATAGTTGAGTAGAAAGTAAATACATTAGATATCAGTTAATAATGGGAGACTGATATCTAAGTTCGCTCATACAGTCGTGTGGCTTCAAGTCCTTCTCTCCAACTCCTTGTATGATGGAAGAATAAGCAGTTAGGGGCACTAATGCATATTTTCCCATTTCTTACCATGGCAAACACTGGACTCTTCTTTAATTAGGATGGCTCTTTAATTAATATTAACTCAGGCTAGTATAACAAAATACCATAGTAGCTTAAACAAGAACATTCCTTTCTTTCTCACTCCACTCCCCAGGGTGGTTCTGGGTCAGATATTTATTTCTTACAGTTCGGGAAGCTGAGAAACCCAAGGTCAGGTTTCCAGCAGGTCTGTTACTTAGTGAGGGTCCTCTTCCTGGCTCGCAGAGGACTGCTTTCTCTCCTCCTCTCTGTGTCGTCACAGGGTGGAAAGAGAGAGCTCTGGTCTCCCTTCCTTTTCTTCTGAGGACACTAATCCCCTTGTGGGACCCCACCCCCAGGACCTCATCTAAACCTAAAACCTCCCTTAGCCTCACTCTCAGACATCATCACGTTGGGGTTTAGGACTTCAAAATATGAGTTTGAGGGGACACACACATTCAGTCCATAACAGATGGCTTTTTAAAACACACCAGCTGTGATTCCCAGAAAAAAACAAAACAAAAACCTTCACGTGAGTAGGAGTGAGAGCAGAGTTCTAATGAAGCAGCCCAGTGGACACAGCCTAAATGAAGTGGAAAAACCTACAGGGGTTTTAGCTAGGGGGATTTGTTTTCTTCTCCTGTGCCTAGGACTTTTGAATCCTTTGTCAGCAGTTGTCAGAGGTCCTTTGCTGCAACCACAAACATTTTCCAGTTGAGGAGTGGTGATAACATTTTCACTGACCTAAAAATAATAATAATAATCATAATCATAATAATAATGGCAGGGCCAAAGGAAAGGCAAGAGATGTAATTTGCTGGTCAGCCTTGGTCAGCTGCCCACAGCAGCCTTGTCCTGCATGAGTCTTTGAATGAATGATGCACATTGCCACGGAGATCCCTGGAGGGTGTGGGGGATGGCCCAGCCTTGCCCTCATAGAGGAACCACACATTCAGACAAGAGCAGCACTGTCAACCTTCAGACTGCAAGTGGTGGACTGCTTTCTTTGTGCCATGTTGCCCAGCAAAATAATCTTCAGAAAAGCTTTTTTGTTCAGCCCCTGGAACAAGAGCAAGGATTTGGGGGAGTTTTTCCCAAACCTCTGTAAAAGTGGTTTGAAGTTGGCCCAGCAGTAGCTGTTTGGCAGATATAAGTTCAAAGTGAGCACAGGAGAGGGGGGCGGGATTTGTGGCATATAGAGGTTCTCTGTGGTTCTTAGTCATTTTCGAGGTTCTTGTTGCCTCTCTCATACTTAAAGGACAGCTGTTTCTGGCTCCCAGCCCCCTCCCCACACCTTCGTCTCTGTGCTATCCCTTATAAATCCCCAAATGGTTGATGGATGAGGAGGTCAGGGACTTGCAGTCCCCCATTTCAAGCTATGAATGAGCATCTGTATTTCTTCATTTGCATCAGCGTGGCTAGAGGAGGCTGCCTTTTCAGCACACCTGGTGCTGTGTGTGGGTTTCAGGGGCCACTTGAGAAATATTGTAGATACAGACCAGTGGAAGTAAAGCTGCTGCTGCTTATACTGGAGCTATTTGGATGAGAAAGAGCAAAAAACATAAACAAAACCCACAAAAACCAGGTTAGGAGGTTCCAGTGACCCTTAGAAAAGAGAGAGGAGGAAGTGTCTGAGTGAGGCACATTTTCTGGCTTTGAGGAGAGAGAGAGAGAGAGAGCCGTCTGGCAGAAGCTTCTGGGCTGAGCACAGGGTGGGGCAGCGGTGGTCCCCATGCCTTGCTCCCTGCAAGGCTCCAGCAGCCCCCCTCTGAGGGCCCAGCAGGTCTAGGCCTGTCCACACCGCCCCCCGCCTCACTGCGCTACAAACACCGGCGCCCTTTACAAAGTGGGGGTGCTCCATGGCCCCCTTGTGCAAATCCCTCAAGAGAGGAAAACTGTGGGAAGCCCCAGCTTCCGCCACTGCCTTCTTCTGGTCTCAGCATCCTTTGCTTTCCCTGTTAGGAAGATAGTTTCCTTTGCTATGTTTTCACCTGTATAATCTCGGTGTTTTTATTTCGTAGTATTTGAGGAGCTCGAGTTGGTTTTGTTCCAACCCTAGATAATGGAATTGGACTCCACAGCTTTCTAAATGATCTGTGGCCATCCCTTACTTGTGCAAGGTGAGATGGCCTCTGAGACTGCTCTCTGGTCCACCCTCCCTTTGAAGACGGTGACCAAAGTCTGATGACTGAAGTCACCAGAGAAGAAGGCCCACCATTTGCTGAGGACCCGTGGATGCCAGGCACTGTGGTCGGCAGCTCCTCTCATCTGCAGAGCCAGCCTGTGAGGTCATCATCATCAGTCCTGTCTTATAGGAAACCCGGGCGGATTTGGTGTCTTTTCCCTGAGCCTCACCGACTGTCACAGGGGTCTTTCCTGCCAAGAACCTCCTGTCTTTTCCTGGTGGCAGAGGACCAGAGACACTTTATTTCTGCAGTATTAGTTTTTTGTTGTTTTTCCTTTGTGAGCCCAAGGAATGCTCCTGAAGACAGATCTTTCGTTTGTTAACATCCTCCTGGCAAGAGAAGCCATGCTGTGGCACTGGCCCCCAGCTGGCCAGTGCCAGCTTCCAAACAGGAAATTACCTTGGTGCTTTTCCCCCCTACATCCCCCACCTTCCATTAGGCTTATCTTTCCAAGAACATAAATCAGATCATATTACTTAGTCAAACCCTGCAGTGACTTCCATGAGGTCTGTAAATGTGAACTGAAAAAGAATTACACCCTCATTTTCACTAACCTCCAACTGAAATTTAAGTTTCCTTTTGTTACAAATGAGAGCAACAAACCCCAGAGATATCTGTGACTTTGTCACCAGAAGAAACCCTAATATTTTCTTGTCACATCACACTGGTTCCATACATCCCTAGATATCATATATGCCCATGATTATTCTAGATGACAGTAGTTATTAGACCCAACACCTGATCTTGTTATTTAAGCATGAACAAAGAAACCATGTTACCCTAGTTACATAGTTTTATAATATGTTGATAACTATATTTTTATATGGTCTTCTTTCCTGGAGAATTCCATGGACAGAGGAGCCTGACGGGATACAGTCCATGGGATCACAAAGAGTCGGACATGGCTGAGTGACTAACAGACACATATTTTTATATAATGGGATCTCTTAATCAGAAGTGTACCAAGGTAGAGTTGTGGGGGAGTAATGGGAAGTCATCCAATTTCAGGTGGTGCTCTGGCTGAAGAATTTAAAAGCAACGAAAAGCCAGATTCAATTCTATCTGCCTTTAAAAAATTTTTTTAAATTTATTTTTGGTTGCTCTGGGTCTTTGTTACTGCATATGAAGTTTCTCTAGTTGTGGAGAGTAGGGGCTACTCTCTAGTTGGGGTACACAGGCTCTTGATTGCGATGTCTTCTCTTGTTGCAGAGCACAGGCTTAGTTGTCCCTGGGTATATGGGATCTTCCTGGTCCAGGGATCAATCCTCGTGTCCCCTGCATTGGCAGGCAGATTTTTCTTAACCCCTGGACCATCAGGGAAGTCCCCAAGTTGGTCTCCTTTTTCTTATCACTGTATGCTAGCATCTCGAAGCAACATCGGTGATACAGTACTTCTCGCTGCCAGGATAAACCACTCCCATTGTCCCCCTGCCTCCCCACCCACACCTGTGCCCTTTCATATTTCTAATTTGTTGGGGTTTTTTTGTGTCATTTAAAAATATTTTGTAAAAAAAAAAAAAAAAGTCCACAGGCTTCAGGAGGCTGATCAAAAGATTCATGGTGCAAAAACAATTGAGACTTGGAAAAAGATACAGATCCACTTTCCTTGGCCTACAGGGCCCTGTATACATGCCTGCCTGCCAATTGTGTTTCTCTCTTGGGACTTTGTAGCAAATCAGAACTTTCTGATGCTCCTCAAGCAAGCCAGGTTCATTCCTGTCATTCCTCTTTCCCCAGACTTGGCTCCCACCTTTTTCTGATCTCAGTTTTCAATGCCACCTTCCCAGAGGGGCCACCCCTTGTATCCCTGGCTGAGGTAGGCCAGCCGTCCCACAGGGTTTCTTCTTGTAAGTATCGCTATGGAAGCGTCCGTTGTTCTTATTTACTGTCATCCTGAAAGGTGAGTTCCTAAGCACAGAACGGAACTCGCACTGTCCTGACTCCCGCTACAGCCCCAGCCCTTGGCACCCTGATGGGTGCGGACAGGGGCTCAGCGTCCTTTGGGCTGAGTTTGCGTCTCTTGAACTTTCCATGGTAGCAGCCAGTTGATCATGTATCTTTTGTTGTTGTTCCGCCATGGCCATGCCTTGCTGCTTGCAGGATCTTACTTCCCTGATCAAGGATCTAACCAGGGCCCACATCAGTGAAAGCACTGAATCCTAACCCCTAGACCACCAGGGAATTCCCTTTTATATGTGTATAAGTTTAATCACTAGACTTAAAGATTAAAATAGTTCCTTCAAAACCTAGGAAAATGCATTCAACTATAAAAATGCATGTGGATACAGCGAATGTGTTATATAACAAACAGGGAAGGAAAGAAGAAACTTCTCAAGTGTAATTTATAGGTGAGAAAATGGTACCAGATTTTCTCTCCCACCTTCTTTGGTGTTGCGTTGGTTTGGAGAAAGCGGCAAAAATCTTGACTCAAAGCACCTTAGATGGTGGTCTCCTGGAGTGAGAAGGATAGATGTAGGATGGCTCCTGATTGATTTACTCAGTTATTCAACTCTTACCCAAAACCCAGAATCCACACTCTTTAGGTTGATGCCCCTCATGGTTGCGAAGTGGTTGCCAGTTGCCAATGAGGCAGTGTGCTTACGTTTTCTTCCCTTTAGCCTGATTGGGCTCATTAAGTCACATGCTTATCTGTGCCAGTAACAACCCCCAGAGAGATACCATGAAGCCTGATTCAGATTATGCAGTCGGTGTGAGGTGAATATTTGTGTTAAACAGCGTTTTCAAAGGGAACGAGAAAGGGGGGGACGGATGTTGGGAAGGCAGTATCCTTCCTATTGTGGATCCTGCAGTGTCCATTACAGTATAGCTCTTTTAAAAATCAAATTTCATGGTTGTTTCAGTGTTGAGGAATAGCCACTTAGAATGGGTTCTGATGGAGACAGTTCTAATCTTTCTATTTTTTTCAAATGCATGGACCTTTTTCCTTTGAGAAATTTTTTTTAAAAAAATGATTGCCTGTATCTTGGCCTTGTTTATCAGTCATGTGACCTGGCAACTGCAGACTTGGATGCTTATGTAAGAGGCTTTGGTCTCCATGGTTTTAAAGGGAGCGTGGGCACCAGGGATTTGGGAAAGCTCTAATATAAATTTTCAAAGAAATAACATTGCTTAGACCTTACTTAGATTATGAAGAAGCAAGTCAGTTGATCTTGGGAGGCAGAGCAAAGCCTCTAACCAAGCTCTGGAAAGTCTCTGGTTTTGTTTTTTTTTTTTTAATTCCATTTTTATTACAGTAGAAGTGTCAGCTGTTCTTGTGATGGATCCTAAGAAAGTTAAAAAAAAAAAAAGAAAGAAATCTCAAGGTGGAATAG
The DNA here is from genome assembly GCF_963930625.1 of Muntiacus reevesi. NCBI lineage: Eukaryota > Metazoa > Chordata > Mammalia > Artiodactyla > Cervidae > Muntiacus > Muntiacus reevesi. The sequence goes on from NC_089252.1 coordinate 102,372,434, forward strand.
AATTTGGTTCACTTTAGGAAAATTTTAAGACAAAAGATGCAAGTAAATGAGAGGATATGTTTATATATTATATAAATATGCAGATGTGCAGAGAAAGGTCTGGAAAGTGAGCCAGTGTGCAGCAGAGACAGAATGCCCGAAGGGTGAAGGGAAAAAATGAGGACTGGGACATAGTGTAGAGGGAGCAAGTGGGGGATGGGGAGTCTGAGGGGACTCAAGCCATATTTGTAAGGAGGCTATGTATTCATGAATTACTAGTGTAACAAAGTGATAATAAAAACCTGAGTCAGTTTATTAGCAGTAGCTAGACAAGTGAAACTGCAGTGTTAGATCTGATGGCTTAAGAATCCTTCAGCCCCATGGTGGTATTTGAAGGCTCTGGGGTAAAGACTAGAGAAAGGAGTTGAGATTTCTAAAAATGTTGAGTTATTGTTCTTCTGGAAGAAAGTGAAAGTGAAAGTCACTCAGTCGTGTCTGACTTGACCCCATGGACTGTGCAGTCAGTGGAATTCTCCAGACCAGAATACTGCCGTGTGTAACCTTTCCCTTCTCCAGGGGATCTTCCCAACCCAGGGATCAAACCCAGGTCTCCCACATTGCAGGTGGATTCTTTACCAGCTGAGCCACAAGGGAAGCCCTAGTCTTCTGGACTGAGGTTATTTTCTTCCTTTCCCTCCTCCCCTCATTTTCCCGAGCTTCCTTTATCTTCCTGTGTAACGTATGTTTCATGCAATTTGGTGCTCTTCATTGGTGCCACCTCCAAGGATTGGCTGGTTACAGATTCAGATGTCCAGCGCCCCAGTAGACCTCCTCAGTGTACACTGGATCAGGCCCCCAGCCCTATATATCCTGCCTCAGCTCCAAGCCCCTCGGCGATGGTCTGTGGGATTAAAACTTAGTGAAATGACACACTTGGGACCAGGAAAGAGCCTTTTGAAAGCCAAATAGTGAAACTGAAAATGACACTTGTCTCTTGGGGTGTAAGCTTTAGAAGTTAAATTTCCTTTTATTTTAGGGTTAAGGGTAAATATTCAGAATGCCTTTGCTGATGGCAGCTTTCATCCATCATCTGTACCACGTATATCACAAATAAAAGAGAGAAGTGATTCAGCATTAATTACAGCTTTCTGCCCCCCTTCATTGTCTGTGGTTTATGCTGCAGTCATTTAAGGGACAGACAGCCAAGAGCACTTGTTTTTGTATCAGTAAAGGTCCATTTATTGCTACCAAGATGAGATATTTGTAAAGAGACAGAGAATACATATCTGGATTCATATTCCTCCACTTTTGTGGGAAAGTCATTTTATCCCCTGCATGAAAATGGGGACAATAATCTATCTCGACAGCCTTAAGTCTTTCTCATTGCAATGAAAACCCTTCAGTGACTGCTGGCAGCCCTCCCTCCTGCCCCTCACCTCCATTTCTTTCCTCCCCACTTTGGCCAGCCCCATTCACTTCTGGATCCACTCCAGTCTGGATTCCTCCCTTGGCCCTCCTCTGACCTTGTAGCCATACATCATATGTTGCTGTCAAATATATGACCCAACTGCCTTGGCCACCGGGTTTTGTCATGGCCACATCTAACGGCTCTTTTCCCATCCTGACCTCTGCTGACTGCTCCTGACTCAGCTCCCCTTCTGTGTGGCCTCTATGACCGCACATTCTCCTACTTCACTCTCACCTTTCTGGCCACTGTGCTTGGATTCCTTCACAGGTTCCTCTTCCTGTGGCCATCCATTAGAAGAGGGGCATCCTCCTGGGCCCTGAGCGAGGCTTCCTGGTCAGCTCCATTTGAATGTCTCCCCAGACTTCACACTTACTATGTCTAAGACATAACTCCTCCCCCGCCGCCCCACTCTATCAGATCCACAGCCCCTCAAGGCATTTCTGTCCCTGACTGGTACCTCTCAGTTCCACAGTCAGGAACCTGGGTGGTAGCACAGCCTTCCACTCCTTCCCCTGGTTTCCCCACTCTGAATCTGTTGCCAGGTTTCACCCTGTCTGCCCCAGTACCTCTTCTTTGCTGAAGCCACTCAGTCTCTGACCTGCATTCCTGCTGCCAGCTGGATCAACCTGCCTACGACACGAAGCTAGAAGGATCTTTCTGAAACACAAGTTGGGTTGTCACTCTGCTACTCTTCACCTTTTGCTGCCACTTCCTGTTCCCTCTAGAGAAAGCCGGACAATAAAGCCTGCTTCTTAATGTGGCTTTCAAGACCCAGCCCCTGCCTGCCTCTGCATCTTTCCGCAGTCCCCTTCTTCCTCTGAACCTCCTTGATCATAGTCCTGTCCACTTGCTGCTCCTCCTGCCTGTACGGGTCTTTCCTTCATCCTCTCTTTGCCTGATTGGCATTCAGGTCTCAGCTTTCACTGTAACTCCCACTCAGAAGTCCTCCCTGACCCTCAAGGAGAGTGATGTGCCCCTCCTGGAGGCTTCCATAGGAGCCTGTGCTTCCATTTGCTATAGAGGTCCCTGCAATGCCCAGCAGAACTCTTGGCGCACAGGATGCGCTTCATGGATACAAAACAAAGAAAAGCAAAAATGAGGACTCATAGCATGTGAAAGAGGCTCTGAAAATTCTAAAACATTAATTTCAGTCCATAACAGAACTATAATAAAAATTTGACAAGAAAATCTTATATAATGAGGTAACTCAGTTATATTTTTGAGGATGGAAGATGTGAGCTTTCTTCTACACAATCACCAGACCCTTTTGTTGGTAGATTTCTGATTCTCGTATTCCCTGGAATTTCCTCTGATGATGTTCTGTCATCCATCCTTTTCTATCTGCACCCCTTGCTCAGGTGCTAAGAGAGAAGTTCTTCATTGAAAGAAATAAGAAGCAAATTTCATAATATGTACAGATTTCCATCTTTGGATCAAATTCAGTATTTAAAAATCTGTACTGTTTCAAAGAGGTCTTATTTTCTTAAACACAAAATCCCTTAAACTTCAGATACAAACTCTCAGCTGAAACTGTCTGTAGCTATTCTTAGCCCTTGCTCTTACTGTTTTTTCAAGGCCGCGCATGATCTATACATCCATTGAGCAGTCTGGCTTCCTCTTTGGGAAGTAATAATTCTGGTGAGTCAAAGGGATGGTTGGTAGGATAAAGTGGACATTTCAGATCAGGGTTTGATGAATCAGGCAGCCGAGCCTGAAGCTGGAAAGATTACCCGCTGCATACTTCACATTTTCTTCTCCAAGTTGACCGTTAAGAATGGCATATTGTACAAATGGGTTTTTTTGCAGCATGTGAATCAGCTTGTGACAAGTCTGTAGGGTTTTTTCCTTTAATCTCATGAAATAAAAGAGAACTAGTCATGATTCTGATCTGCAGAAGTAAGAAAGGGGTCCAGGCCTATTCCTTTCTGCTGATGCATTTGAGAAAACGCACGACACACAGCAATTTGTGTTGTGTATGTATGCATGAGTGTGAATGTATGACCTCCAAAGGGGAGAGCAGCGTGTTTAGGCTCAGGTGACTTGCCAGGCTCTGACTCCCAGGGTCAGGTCACTGATGGTCAGTGTGGTAGGTCCAAAGGTCCTTTTTTTTTCAGACCTCTGATATCTCTGGGCTCTGATTCAACCCAAAGAAGCTACAAGGGGAATAACCAGAAGGATACTTAGATTTTTCCTTCTCTGAGATAAAAGCCCTTTACATGAAAAGAAAGAAATGAATAATGAAATAAGATTAGGGCCTGCAAAGAGCCATGGGGCCCCCAAGACCTCATCCTGGAGTGTACTCAAGAGGAAGTTTCTTGTTTCTACACTGGGGCATTTTTGATGGAGTGACACACACATCTCTGTTGCAGTGGGCTTTTCCTGCACAAGGAGGAGCCCTAAGGAAGGCCCAGGGTTGGGAAACATTGGGGTAGGAGCAGAATGAGTAGATGGTAGAGGAGACTCACAGGTGTCCACGGCCAACTCTGAGGGTAAGGGTCCGGTGACAGAAGGCCATGGGCCAGACTGACAAGGCTGGACTCTACCCAGGAACCCTGGAGTTTTCTGTCCTGTGTGTGATATGACTCAGCCTAATACTATTGAACCATTGTTAAAAAATAGGTTTTATAGATACATGATGGACAGACTGGTGTTAGTATATATAGAGATAGACAAGATCGGAAATATATAGAAAATGATAAAACACTGATGAAAGAAAGATGACACAAATAGGTGGAGAAATATACCATGTTCATGGATTGGAAAAATCAATATAATGAAAATGAGTATACTACCCAAAGCAATCTATAGATTCCCTACAATCCCTATCAAGCTACCAACAGTATTTTTCAGGGAACTAGAACAAATAATTTCACAATTTGTATGGAAATACAAAAAAACCTCGAATAACCAAAGCAATTTTGAGAAAGAAGAATGGAACTGGAGGAATCAACCTGCTTGACTTCAGACTATACTACAAAGCTACAGTCATCAAGACAGTATGGTACTGGCACAGAGACAGAAATACAGATCAATGGAACAAAATAGTAATCCCAGAGATAAATCCACGCACCTATAGACACCTTATCTTTGACAGAGGAGGCAAGAATATACAATGGAGAAAAGACAATCTCTTTAACAAGTGGTGCTGGGAAAACTGGTCAACCACTTGTAAAAGAATGAAACTAGAACACTTTCAAACACCATACACAAAAATAAACTCAAAATGGATTAAAGATCTAAATGTAAGACCAGAAACTATAAAACTCCTAGAGGAAAACATAGGCAAAACACTCTCCAAAATAAATCACAGCAGGATCCTCTATGACCCACCTCCCAGAGTAATGGAAATAAAAGCAAAAATAAACAAATGGGACCTAATTAAACTTAAAAGCTTTTGCACAATAAAGGAAACTATAAGCAAGGTGAAAAGACAGCCTTCAGAATGGGAGAAGATAATAGCAAATGAAGCAACTGACAAAGAATTAATCTCAAAAATATACAAGCAGCTCCTGCAGCTCAATTCCAGAAAAATAAGCAACCCAATCAAAAAATGGGCCAAAGAACTAAACAGACATTTCTCCAAAGAAGACATACAGATGGCTAACAAACACATGAAAAGATGCTCAACATCACTCATTATCAGAGAAATGCAAATCAGAACACCAGTCAGAATGGCTGCTATCCAAAAGTCTACATGCAATAAATGCTAGAGAGGGTGTGGAGAAAAGGGAACCCTCTTACACTGTTGGTGGGAATGCAAACTAGCACAGCCACTATGGAGAACAATGAGGAGGTTCCTTAAAAAACTGGAAATAGAACTGCCATACGACCCAGCAATCCCACTGCTAGGCATACACACCAAGGAAACCAGAATTGAAAGAGACATGTGTATCCCAGTGTTCGTCACAGCACTGTTTATAATAGCCAGGACACGGAAGCAACCTAGATGTCCATCGGCAGACAAATGGATAAGAAAGCTGTGGTACATATTCCATACAATGGAATATTACTCAACTATTTTTTTAATGCATTAGAAATTAAATTTAATGCATTATTTTTAGAATGCATTTGAATAAGTTCTAATGAGGTGGATGAAACTGGAGCCTATTATACAGAGTAAAGTAAGTCAGAAAGAAAAACACCAATACAGTATGTTATTGCATATATATGGAAAGATGGTAGTATATATTTAGAAAGATGGTAATGATAACCCTTTATGTGAGACAACAAAAGAGACACAGATGTAAAGAACAGACTTTTGGACTCTGTGGGAGAAGGCGAGGGTGGGGTGATTTGAGATAATAGCATTGAGACATGTATATTACCACATGTGAAATAGATCGCCAGTCCAGGTTTGATACATGAGACAGGGTGCTCAGGGCTGGTGCACTGGGATGACCCTGAGGGATGAGATGGGGAGGGAGGTGGGAGGGGGGTTCAGGATGGGGGACATGTACACCCATGGCTTATTCATGTCAATGTATGGCAAAACCCACTACAGTATCATGAAGTAATTAGCCTCCAATTAAAATAAATAAATTTTAAAAAAAGGAAATGACTTGCTGAAAAGTTTATCTCTGGGGGTAGGCTTTGGGAAATCACAATTTTGTTGTTTTTGCTCGTCTTCTACTTTTTCTGCAAAGATCATAGATAACTTATACACTAAAAAACACAAAATAACAAGTTTTGTTTTGTTTTTGTTTATTCTTTAAGAAAAGAGAGTATTGAAGGGAAAACTGAGTAAAGAAAACCCATTAGGAGGTTATTGAATAGTCCAGGGGAGGACACGGGTTTCCCTGGTGGACCAGTTAGTGAAGAATCCGCCTGCCAGTGCAGGAAACACAAGAGACAACGGTTTGATTTCTGAGTCAGCAAGACCCCCTGGAAGAGGAAATGGCAACCCACTCCAGTGTTCTTGCCTGGAGAATCCCATGGACAGAGGAGCCTAGCGGGCTACAGTCCATGGGGTCACAAAGAATAGGACGCGATGGAGCATGCACGTCAAGATACAGGGGAGGAGACTAGGGCACAGAAAAAGAGCAGAAGAGAAGTGACTGAGTGACTGATGAACTAAAACTCGTGGTGTTAGAAGCTGGGCAGGGGAGGGAGAGGATGTGGGCACTCGATCGCCTTGTTTCAGTAAGCGGAGCGGAGGTAAATGGAGGAGAAAAGTGGAGACAGACTGCCTTTGGACACAGAGGACGTGGAGGCCTGGGGGACACAGGCACCCTCAAGCACACCGTTGGGGCCCTCGTGTAGACTCTGAAGGCATTTTCCCTTCAAAAGGCAACATGGTGAACAAGCAAATGGCAATCCTGGGAGCCAGACTCCCTGGTTTTTGGTCTCTGCTTTGTCGTTTACTAACTGCATGACCTTACACAAGTTACTTGACCTCTCTTGTGCCTCAGATGCCCCATCTGTATGTGGGCATACAGGTAGATATAATAATACTGTCTACCTCATAAGACTGTTACATGGATGAGATGAGTTACTGTGAGCGAAGTGGTTAGCACAGTGCCTGACATTTGTAATCTCCATGTAATGACTGATGGATAAAGACAGAAACCAGAGTTTGAGTCCTTTGAGGACCTGGAATGTGTGTTTAGCTGGTCTCTATGCAAGTACCTCGCAGTGTGGTCTATTTTATCCAGTATGGTATATAGCATATTGAAAGTACCTGGCAGTATAGTGCTAGATAGCTATATTTCAAGCACTATACATATACTTCTCAAATGAATACACATGACACCTAGGCTCTTAAATAATTATTTTGGCTATAGGATGAGTTAAGTAGATCTCAGATGGCTTTCTTTTTTTATGCATAGGAGAAGAAACTCATTTCAAGTTCCAAATAACCATGTTTACCAAGAAATTTTGGTACACTATTTCATCAGATGGGGACTGCCTGTATTTACAGAAATTCCAGGAACTGCAGTGCCTTGTACCTACATAGGATGGATGATGTTGGAAAGCATCAATTAAAGAAATAGGGCTTAAAAACATTAGGTGTTACTATGAAGGGAAGGGGGACTAGGTTTAAGAAGTACTGCTTAAAATTTAGAAAATGCATAAAGCAACTTAGTTTTGTATCTTGAGCCAAAATTGATAAGATCTAAGGCACAGGGACTACATTTTGTGAGGTATATTTTCCAAAAGGCCCTTTCAGCTGTCATGTCCTGGCAGGAGCATGAAGGCAGAGCTCTGAGGGGGGAGACCGGGGAAGACATAGGCACAGTATTTTTAGACTTCATTGTTCTCTGAGCTCTCAAACAGCCAGCCAAGATGAAAATGTGTTTTCAGACACACTCTTCCATTCTTTGTGCTATGTTAAGATTGGTATCTAGAAAAATAGAAAACAAAGTATGTTTTCTTTGGTAATTAAATTTCTTGCTGTTTCACCCAGAGATTGGGGTGTGGGAGACCGTCTATTTTGGGCTATTAGAGTTGATAAAACATTAAAACATTATCTTTAAGGCCATGGGCCACAGGATTCGTGGGTGGGCAGTATGATTTCAGTGTGAGAGCTTTCTGCATGAAGTCATGGCACTCAAAAAGCAAAGGCATCTACCATTTATTGATCTTTTACCATGTGACTTAATTGTGGGGTTTTCTCATTTTAATCTTTCCACAACCCTGGGAAGTTAATTTTATAATGTCACCATCCCCATTTTACAGATGAAAAAAATGAGGCTGAAGGCGGTGAAGAAACCTGACCAAGGCTATAACTCTGTATTGCTAGAATGAATCCAGGGATTGTCACTAAACCATATTGTATATACATATGGAAAAACCTCCTCAGCCTGTTTTGTTTTTATTTTAAAATAACCCAGAGTATGAGCTTCTCATGCCAACTTGGAACAAAAAGTTATGTAAGTTCCTGGTGAAAGGCTGGCTGATTCTGTACGGTAGAACACCTGGGTGTGATTTTGTAATCTCCAGAAATACAAAATGAAGAGGCTTTCACAAAAGGCTGGGACTCACATTGGCAGAAGGTGAATGAGACTTGATTCACTACAATTAAGATAAAAATAAAGCTCTTTTAGTGGTTTTTCTAAGTAAAGAACTAGATACCTGCTGATCATAATTAGAGTTCAGTTCAGCCTTTAAAAAAAAAAAAAAAACAGTTACCAGCATATCAAGTGTCTTAGCTGTCTTAGAGGGGCAGGTGAATGGAGACTGTATGTATATGTGGGAGGGTGTTCTTTTCCATACTCTGCCCCCAATAACTCTTATCATGATAACAATAAGCTACCTTTTGTTGAGCACCTACATTTTCTCAAAAATAGTACCAAGCCTTTTACATACATTTTATCATCACTTAAGTCTCAAAAAAGCCCTCTAAGGAAAGGGATCTCATAGCCATTGTACACTTGGGGAAATTGAGTTTCTGAAGAATTAATTAGATTTCCCAAAGCCACAGAGCTAGCAAATGGCACAGCTTAGAATTATTAATGCCCCCAATATTTTATTTCTGTTGATCGTAGAAATAATTAAGCAATTCAAGAGATCAGTATAATTAAGCATGCATATACCAGTGTATCCAGCTCTAATAGTTCTCCATCATTTACCATTTTTCTCTTACATATTCCCCCATCCACACACTCTTTATCATTATTTGTGTCTTAAAGCAAACTCCAGGTATTGTATCATTCAGTTTTAAAAGGTAGTTTAAAATGTCACATTAGCATTTTTTGCTTGCAAGCAACTTTCTACTCAGCTCAAGGCTTGCTTTGCTCCACCATGAACTTTTCTATAGTTCATGGTACTTGCAACCATTGGAATATCACAGTCTCTGTGCAGTCATTTCCTGGGCCTCATAAACTCCAAGGGGGCAGCAACTGTGCCATCCCTCCCCCCTCACTCACCCCCACATTCTGCACTGAATCCGTGGGACCCAGCTACTGCCTATAAAATTAAGGGTAAATACTCGTAGAGACTGCACATTTTTTAAAAATTAGAGCTTCACTATTCTCAAGCAGTCCTAGGAAAGCAAGAGTCTTTGAAGGAAGAGATGAGAAAATGCTCCTTCAGAACCCCATACTCACTGCTTCCACCTTGAAGGCATCTAACACGCACACCTCAATCGACCAGTAACTGTGCAGGGAACTGGATTGGAGGTGCAAAATGAGGCTGAGTTCTGATATAGGTTTATGAGTTTGATTCTTAGACTTATGTCTCATTTTGGGTAGGGCTGAATTGGCTCCAGAGCAGAAGAAATTGCATTCGTGAAATAAATTCTGGAGAGTTGGGAAGAACACCTTCCCACAAATTAAGGTTGTTCTTGTGAATCTTTCTGTCTATAGTTTATAACGTGTGGGGCTAGAGGAAGCTTGAGATGTGGAATCAGCCTGTGTTCTCTTTCCCTGTCCTGCCTCTACTTCATGTGTGACTTTAGGCAGGTAACTTAACCTCTCTGACCCGCTGTTTCTTCATCCATGCATTTAATAAACACAGCTGAGCACCTACCATGTGCTGGGCACTGGGCATCAGAAAGCATGGTGTATGTGAAAGGGGTTTGTAAATGAATTCTGTCATAATTATTGATGTTTTCCTTGTTAAAAATGCAAGTTCCTTTGGAAGGGTCCACTTTGAACAGGAATCTATCCTTGTGAATAATGTTTAGCTTTTTAAAGCTTTGACAGGAGGGGAAGGAGACAGGATTTACTAAAGATACATTTTATCAAAGAATGGATCTCAGAAGGGGCATATGTATGGAGGGAAAGTTATGAAAGCAGTCCATGAGCAAGCCCTGTTTTCAAAAAGCACTGTGTAATTTCTGGTGTACAGACAAGAATTCAGAGCCACAAAAACAGCCATTCAAGCAGCTTACACATACTTTGAGCCCTTTCACAGCAGTCTCTACCAATGTGTCCCTTTGGAACAAGCAGCACTTGGGCCTGGAAGTTCTTTAGTCATTTTTACCCTCTCTGACACTAAACACTTGCTAATTATTGCTGAGCCAGCAGTCCTCTTGCAGTACTGACACATCTCTGTAAGCTGGAAGACTATTACCTGTCTTTTGATCCAACCCCTATCTCCCCTAGCCTTGGCTTCTAGTGTCTGCTTTTCTGTACAGCTGTGTTTGTGTTTTCGTGCTCCTTCGAGGATGAAGTAGGGTGAACTATATCAATGAAAGACATAAACCAAAGTCCCTTGGATTGGAGTGAGGAAGGAATTGTTATGAACCCAAGTGGGAATTTTAGAACCTTTAAACAGATGATACGTTATATCGGTACTGTTGACCATTCAGTTCAGTTCAGTCGCTCAGTCATGTCCAACTCTTTGTGACCCCATGGACTGCAGCACGCCAGGCTTCCCTGTCCATCACAAACTCCCAAAGCTTACTCAAACTCATGTCCATCAAGTCGGTGATGCCACCTAACCATCTTATCCTCTGATGTCCGCTTCTCCTCCTGCCTTCAATCTTTCCCAGCATCAGGGTCTTTTCCAGTGAGTCCGTTCTTCACATCAGGTGGCCAAAGTATTGGAGGGAAAGTATTGGAGTTGATCATTAGACATTACTATATAATAGACAGATTGTTTGACCTTGGGAAGCCTGTGTTCATTTTCACAAGTTACCAGAACAAAGGCCACTGAGGTTACACAGAGATCCTAAGAGCAGTGGAAAGTGACACTTCATTTTTGTTTTAGCATCACAGTAGAAGTTTGGGGGCAGATGCCACATGGCAAGCACTGTGCTAGGAATTGGGGAGATGAAGACAAATGAGACACAGTTTTTGATGCTGGTCAATCACAACTTCAGGGCAGTGTGATAAGTTTTCTACCACATGCCTTTATTTATTTCTTTACTCACTCAACAAACCTGGCCTTGGGGCCTTGCTAAAGGTTTTGCCTGTAATTCTCCAGGAAGTGGAGGTTTTGGAAAAGGGATGTGACCTAATTGGAATAGTCTTTTTAGAAGATCAGGAGTTGAGAGAGCAGGTTAGTGAAGTCAGGGCCGGGCACTTGGTAAATCAATTAAGAAGTCAGGGAAATTTCCCAGGAAGATCATCTGCTTGTGGAGTTCTATTATATGTTAAGTGGACGTTGTTCTCTTCCACTGCAAACAGAAAAGGAAAAGTCAGTGAACAAAGAAACACAAAATATAGCACCAGTTTTGGGAATAAGGCCCATTTCAGTTCAGGCATCATCAAATAGACCTGGTAGCCCAATGCTGCTGTAGATTTTTGCTCTCTCATTACTGGTCAGACTGGGATATATATGATTTCTTTCCTTGGTTCAGATGGAAAAATGGAAGCAAACGTGATATATTAGCTATCTATAACAATGTTGGCTTCCCTTGTAGTTCAGTCAGTAAAGAATCCTCCTGCAATGCAGGAATATCTGCCTACAATGCAGGAGACCTGGGTTCAATCCCTGGGTTGAGAAGATCCCCTGGAGAAGGAAATAGCAACCCACTCCAGTATTCTTGTTTGGGAAATCCCATGGACAGAGGAGCCTGGTGTGCTACAGTCCATGGAGTTGCAAGAGTCGGACATGACTTAGCTACTAACCACCATAACAATGTTATCACAAATTCAATAGCCTAAAGCAACACAGGTTTATTATTTTACAGTTTTTATGGGTCAGTAGTCCAACTTAAGCTGGTCCTCTACTGTGGGTCCCACAAGGTTTTAATCAAGGTGTTGCCCAGGGCTATGGTCTCATCTGCAGTCTGATTGGGGCAAGAATCTGCTTCCAAACTCATACTGTGTCGGTAACATTCAGTTCCTTGTGGTTGGAGGACTGGAGGCTTCTTGTTGGCGATTGGTGGAGGCCACCCTCAGCTCCTAGAAGCTGCCCTTAACTCTTTGCCACATGGGTCTCCAAACATGACCTCTTCTTTCTTTAATGCAAAGGAGAGAACATCCTTAAAATATGGATGTTGCAATCTTATGTAATCAAGTACACATACATAATCATACATATCCTGTCACCTTGCCACATTATATAAGGCTAGAAGCAAATTACTAGGCCAGCATATACTCGAGGGCAGGAGGTCTCTAAAGGGCATGAACACAAGGAGGCAGAGGTCATGGATGCCACCCTAACAGACTGTCTGCCATGATGTTCAGTGACTTGGTAGAGGTGATGGAGTAAATACGAGGGTGAAGAAGACCATAGTCTGTAGGGCTCCCAGAAAAATTGTTGCCACCACAAAACTTCTCTCTTTTCCTTACTTCATGTAATCTTGGGAAACTGATCCACTGTCCCCACTGAGTCCTTCAGGCTGATTATTTTAGCCCCTCTACAAGGTTAAGGCAAAAATCTGTTCCATTTTCTGTGTGCTGGAATGCTGGTGGCAGCAGCAGTTTGTACTGGTTTTATTTTCCTATTCCTGTTTTGCTTTGTTTTGTTTCATTAAATATTCTTTGCCTGAAAGATTTTGTTCCTTTAGGTTGATTTTAATTTAACTTGTTTAGCTCAGTTGATTTGAATAAGAGTCATTTGAGGCAGGCATGATGTCTCACAGCATGCTTAGAAGGTTTTAGTGGCAACTCCAAGCATTTTTCTTATTAATTTAATGATAAATCATAGATATGGAGCTTAATGGCTCTTAGAAGAGCTAATCCTGGTACCATAATGGATCTACCTTGAGCATCTCTCTCTCTCAATTTCCCTACCTATAAATCTACAAGAGGCCACATCCATACTAACAAGATGTTCCAAGAGGAACCAGTAATGTTTTTTTAATATAAATTGGAAATCTTCCACAGTAGAAATTGATTTGCACTCTGCACCATTGAGCATAATTGCACCATGAGCTTTAAATAACTGTCGTGCACTAAATGCCTACCATGTATCAGGTACCCTGCTTGTTGCCTTCATTTCCTTTTCTTACACAGTCTTGACAGTGACTTTGAAAGGTAAATATTATCTTCATTTTACACATGATGAGCCTGAGATTCGGAGATCCACAGTATGGAATACAATACAGTGATTAAAAAAAAAATAAACCCAGAGAAGAAAGAGGAAAAAGTGAAGTAGGCCTAAGATGAAAAGATGGTGAAGATATAGTGTTAGATTTTAAAAAAGCAAGTTATAGAAATTTGGTGTGCTATACTAAACTACATAAAAAGGCATTGTTTATTTTTCAAAGATACACAACTGCATTGAAAGCAGTCTGAAATGATAACACCCTAAATTTACTAAGATGATTCCCTCTGAGGATGGGGTGTGGTACTGGCCATGTGGCAGTCTGAAGGAACTTAAGTATTTAAAATGTTAAGTTTTTACAAAGAAAACATAGTCATGTGTTACTTGTGTAATTAGAAGTTACTTTTTAAAAAAAGTAAAATATGTAACAAAAAGTCAGCCCACCTCCTGAATAGGCATATACTTGCAGTTATTTATAAGTCATTTCAACAATAAAAAGGATGAATTAAAAATACCATGTCACCAAGAAAACTTTTCCCCCCAGAGATTTCTAAATCAGCTAGGACTTTGATGTCTGGCCTTTCTCTGAATAAGGTACTTGCTCAGGAGTCAGCTGTGGCCACCCTAGGGAGAGTTCCGTGATGAGCCATGTTGGGGCACAGAGAGATGAGTGAGCAGGTCTGTTTCCTTCCAGACGTCTCTGTTCTTCATCACTTCACCTCATGTCAGGTAATCTTCCAGGGCCAGATGAGTGTCGGAGGGGCAACGGGAGAGGAGGAGAGAGGCAAGGGAGTTAGTTGATGGGGGAAAAAGGGTTAGTTGACTGAGAAGAAAAAAAGAACACCTCTTTGAAGGTCAGAGCATTGGAGTCTAGGCATCTACTGGGAATCTTTAATGTCTAGGCTGTTTAACTCTGTTGGGTCTAATGAGACTGGTATAGACTTCATCCTTTGGTGTGCCAGATCATCTAACTCCTAGGAAAAATGGCATGACAGTTCTTGAGTATTTTTCTAGTTTTTGCAAAGTATGTTACTGATGCTGAATTAGCCAGGTCCTCAGCAATAAGATTCAAATTAGATCAGGTAGTTGAGTGATTTTTTCCCCCTCATCCACATTAAAATAAACAAATATTAAATTATTAAAAATAATTAGTGAAATAAAAACTTATTTATCCATGTTCATCTTAAAATCTCTACTCGTGGTGCATGGGCCATGCTTGGGGAAACCCTGCTGGAAGTGTGATGAGCTTGGGCTTTAGGGAGGAACTGGTTTAAAATATTGTCCCCAGGAGAAGGAAATGGCAACCCACTCCAGTATTCTTGCCTGGAAAAGTCCATGGACAGAGGAGTCTGGTGGGCTGAAGCCCATGGGATTACATGACTGAGCATGTGTGCACGAGGGTGGAGGGAAATGGGTTGGTAGCAATAAAGTGGTAGAACTAAAAAAAAAAAAAAAAAAAAAAAATTGTCCCCAAAACTAAGTAACCTGGGGACCTAACCTTCTTAGCATCAATTTCCTCACCTTGAAGTGGGCTTACTAGTAGTTCCTACCTCACGGGGCAATTGTTAGGATTATCTGATCTAATGTCTCTAAAACATAATGTGTAGCTTTTTCAAATTGTTAGTGAAAGAAAAAGGTCTTTGCAAATAATAAAACAAGTGGTCAGATCTTGATTGAATGTAACATCTGTAAAAGATGCTGTCATCCTTGGGTGCACGGTTCAGTGTTCAACTTTTTGTTTTAGAAATGTGTGTGTGTAAGTTGGGGTGGGCGTTCCCCCTAAAGTATTGGGTCCTCTTTTTATTTTGGTCATTTGGCTATAATTCATAAAATTAGCTATTTCAAATCAATCTGATGGCTGAAAAAGGCAAAACACAGAATCAAAATGATTACATAGCTACTCTGAAATGCACAGAAATCAGACCCAAGAATTTTTCTTATTAAACAGTCTTTGTGGGGGTGAGGTCTCTAGCATGAAACTATGTAACTAAAGCCTTAGAAACATCTCATCAGATTGTGGGTGCTTATGTTTAAATTTTGTATCAAATGTATCTGTTCTGTCTGTAGTGCTTGCTAGTTAACTTGGTAGTTAGAAATGTGAACTCAGCTACTTGGCATTTAAATGGCAGCCTTGATGGAGCAAGCGAGACAGTGTGAATCGTGCAGAATTGATGGCAACTAACTGGGTAAGTTCTGCCTAAGTGGAGGCCTTAAGACCTCATGTCACACAACAGGAGTGCCATAGCTGAGAAGGTGATCCAGTTCGGGAAGCCAACCTATTAGGAAGCAGCCACATTCTCCTTGTCAGAGTTTAGAGTTTCTGCTGGATTTACCTGGAGGGGTCAGCTGAGCTTTTTCAGCTGTTGCCTTTGCTACTGCGGGCAAAGACTCAAGCCAAGGTTTAACCTTCTTCTCACTCTTACCTTGAGATGCCAAGTGAGCATATCCAGTGATCTTAATTTGCCATTCTGTTTTACTCTGAATGTGATTAGTACAGATAAGGAGCTGAGGTACTCATGTTTTGGAGATGAAGAGAAGAGAAGCAGTTTTATATCCTGGCATGCTAATGTGAACATTCTTTAGATCAGGTAGGTGTATTCTGAGACCAAAGGCTTTCTTTGGCTTAACTGTGTGTAGGCTAATAAATGGAACCTTTGGGTTTCCTTCCGTCTTACCATTTTTGAAATCCTTTTCTATCTCAGTAAATCCTGCTACCCATCCAGCAGCACCCTGGAAGTTCTTACCTTTAAAAAAGGGGGGGGGGCATTTTAATATTTGATGAAATAAGTGAAAAAATAATTTTTAAGCAATTTGAATACATAGTATTACTTTTGTAAGATGCCAGGAAGTGATTTTCCACTGTGCTCCTGGCTTCTCTGTCAGCCTTTCAGAAGTGGGATTTGTTTTCTCAGTTTTAAAATCAGGAGCAGTGATGGGGTACCAGGGAACATGAGTCAGGGTAGAGCTGGCCTTCCATACTGGTGTCTCAAACTTTTCCTGGGCACTTATGATGCTCCCTGGGCCAAGTCTCTCAGCAAACAGACACTTCTAATCATACGTGAGAGACAAATGTGTAAACAATGAACTGTGCCTCTGGGAATGTGTGTGGTATTAGTGATACTTTGAAAAGGAGACGTCTGATGGGAGTATACTTGGAGCCTCAACCTGCTTATCTGTAGAACATGGGAACTGGACAGTATCTCTGCTCCTTTCCAGCTTTGACATGCTGTGAACCTACAGAAACACGGACTGGGTCTTGTCCTAGAACTTTTGTTTTGCTTGATCATTGAATAGTAAATACCCCATCAGACGCAGTAAATACTTACAGCCCCTGAAACAGTGTTTTTTCCTGTTTGTGATGTTGTTGGCTGGCTCTCCTGAGCACAGCGTAGGCTTTTCATTAGAGTGTAGCAGGCTGTCTCCGCCTCACCTTTATAGAATGTCTGGGATAGTCTTTAAAAGTAACCTCTTTGCCTCAAAGTGCTAAAAATATCTGCTTCAAAATGAGGTGGGCTGCTGGAGCTGTGGCTCACCCCCATTTCCTCTTAGCAGCTTGAGGGAAAATGCAGAGGATGACACAGTGCCAAGATGAGATAACGCCTGGGATCTGCCGGCTGAAGTCATCCCCAAGGGGCTTCCTGTCAGATGAAACACTTCCGGTCCTCAGAGCTTCGCATCCTGCGGGGTTGTACCAGAGTTTGCAGACCGAGGGACCAGGCCACTTTCTTACTACTCTTTCTCAGGAGGGTAGAGAGCTGTCAGATTCTAAAGGAAGGTAGCCTTCTAAGGTCACCGTTGATGCTCGGCAAACCCAATCAGTAGAAGCTCAGCTATCCGATTCCTTGAGATGTGAGGTGGGGGTACATACACCGTGTGGAAAGTATGTTTAAGTAACCAAGCCCTCATTCTTCTTGGTTTGCTTTCATATGTTTAATAAACTTCCATTTTGAATTGGTTTTGGATTTATAGAAATATTATACTGCAGAGAGTTCCTTTATATCTCACTCTCGGCTTCCCTTAATAATATCTCACAATCACTATGGCAGGTTGGTCAAAATCAGGAAATTAACATTGATGTAGTACTACTAACAGAACTACACTGTTTTTGGATTTCACTGCACAGTCCTCTGTAAAAACCAAAGTGAAAACAGCAACAACATTAAATCACACAGACACCTACACCAAAAATAAATGCATATAAAACCTCCCACTTTTAAAATGTATATGTGCAAATTCACAAATATATCTGGTTGTGTAAGCAGATATTATGTTCTCCTGCCTTGTCACAGGTTATACACATTATCATTTGCCATTCTCAGATGGTCGTTAACCATTATGCTTTGCTATGTGGCACTGATGTTTAGGACTGTTTGGTTCCAGGAATTTGTGCTTTTTGAGTCCTCAGTTCAGATCATCACACTTTTTTCTAGCTCCCCTTATATTACCAAGCTGCCAGCTGTTACTTTTCTCTACCATCAGCATTTTTGTCTGTGGCAGACCTTCACCTCACATCATATCTACACTTGAACTGTTAACCTATTAAGGTTTTGTCATCATGAAATAGGGCTTCTTAGAATTATGGAAGGCAAAATACCTGTAAAGAAAATACGTGGGCTGTATTACTGTATGGATTTTATGATATTTTTCCAGAAGCCTTTTTAGTATTTCCCTGTTACTCACCAGATTTTGATAACAGTGTAAACATTCAGTGATAATATAAGAAATAGAATCTAGATTTTTTTTTCATTTATTTTTATTAGTTGGACACTAATTACTTTACAACATTGTAGTGGGTTTTGTCATACATTGACATGAATCAGTCATAGATTTACACGTATTCCCCATCCCGATCCCCCCCCCCCACCTCCCTCTCCACCCGATTCCTCTGGGTCTTCCCAGTGCACCAGGCCCGAGCACTTGTCTCATGCATCCCACCTGGGCTGGTGATCTGTTTCACTAGAATCTAGATTTTAATAGCTAAAAACATGGAGTGGCTACCTGTCTTAGGTCCCTGGTGGCTCAGTGATAAAAAATCCACCTGCCAATGTAGGAGACACAGGTTTGATCCCTGGATTGGAAAGATCCCCTGGAGAAGGAAATGGCAACCCACTCCAGTGTTCTCATCTTGGAAATCTCATGAACAGAGAGCCTGGTGGGCTACACTCCATGGGATCGCAAAGAGTCGGACATAGTGATTAAACAACAACCTGTCTTATGTAGAGATTTTTACCAAAAAGTTCAGTCTACTGCTCTGCTCTTTCAATACATTTAAATTAATACATATTTTTTTCTAAATCATTATTTTGAAAGGCAGCATAATATTCCAATTGTAGCTATACTTATCACATATAAAATGTTGCTTAGGGTGTTTTTATATATATATACACACACACACACACATAGATATATATTCTTATAAATAGTTCTATGAAGAACAGTCTTAGCTACACTTTTGCACATATCTTCCCAGGAGTGAAATTATTGGGTCAAAACATAATACATGGCACCAGACTGGGCTCTCTGTTATATAGCAGCTTCCCATTAGCTATCTGTTTTACACATGGTAGTATGATGAGCTGGAGAGATGGAATTGAGAAGTGGGAGAGAGGTTCAAGAGGGAAGGGATGTATGTGCGTATATATATATATATATACACACACACTTACGACAACTTGCCTTGCTGGTCAGCAGAAACCAACAGAATATTGTAAAGCAATTACCCTCCAATTAAAAAAATTTTTTTAATTAAAAAACTTGGCTTTTGATGACTGTTCTTGCAGTTAGCAGAGTTATATGCAGTTAGAAAAATACGTGATGTTCTGGCTGCTGAAGGGAGCTTGTAATCCTAAAGTTCCAGAGTGAGGTTGTTTGCCAGGCTGTGCATGCACAATAGCAGAGGAATCAGCTCTGCTTTGACCAGAATCACAGGTCGAGTATTCATGCTGTGGTGAATTCAGACAGTCAGTCCTTCTAAGCTAGCCTTTTCAAGTGACGTCTTAACTCCTGGAAGGAAACTGTCAAGACGTGTTGCAGTTTGCTCATCCGCTGGAGGTGATGGCTTTGGAATCCGGGGTTTACGAGGGACGGGCTACCACAGGCTCTGCCCCCCACAGCACTTCCTTGCCCTGCACCTTCAGGTAGCTTCACAGAATAGCCTCTTTAATTGATAGTCATCCTCTTTGATTCCCATTGGTAATCATTGGACCATCTTTTATCCTCATGTTTTCTGCCTGGTGGGCTGTCAGGCAAAACTTCTTGGCAAGTTTTCTAGCCAGTTAAAAATGGAAGACTTGTTCCATTGAGCAGTCAATTCCAATTAGCTCGACTGGTGGGACTGTGGCACTAATGCTGGACCAAGGAGGAAAGCATGTGATTTCCCCATGAACTCAACTGGCCATGCTCTGTTCAGAGTGTGGTAGCAAAGTTGGAAAAAAAACATCTGGATTCTTTGCTTGCCCCTCTCCTTCCTTTTAAATGAGGTCTCTTTTAATTAGACTCTTCTCTGGGTTATAGGCATCTCCATTCTTTTAAATCAACCACTTAGGACTAGTCTTTTCAAAAGGTAAAAATAAACTTTCTGAACCTTCTGATTCTGATGGTGACTCTTCACTTTCTTTAGGAAACTATTTATTAAAAATAAAGCACACTTTCTGCAGGCACTGAAAGCCTGAATACATGTTGAGTATTTAGAGGATGGGCCTTCTGGGAGTGAATGAAGTAAAAATCATATCCTGAAGACTGATTCTTTCACATCATTGTTGGTCCTTACACAATTGTCTATTTATATCTTCTCTGCTTGTGTTATAAGTGTCTTCGGGACTGGTTTGGATCATTCAGAATAGGTCAAAACAACAATGGGCTGAAATCACCTTTGTTTCCCTGTGTCTTGTGTTGGGTCCATGTAGGGACTCTGAGTGAGTAAGTGAAGGAATTAGCAAATAAGTGAATCCCTGAATGAATTGAATCAATAAATGAATGCATGGCACAACTAATTAGAATAATCTTATAATGGGATTTATAATGCTTCTCAACTTTTAATTTAAAATGTCAACTGTTCCACTCCCAAAAAAAGGAGGGAGATAGAAATCTGTGTAACATTTCTGTGCACAAAATATGAAAGAATACTTAAAAAACATTCTGAAGAATCCTTCCTTCCCCTTTTTTCCTTTAGAAATTTTTAATCAACTATTGACCAAAAACAAACATCTGTTTTTTAATCTATTTCTTCCTAAAATTGCTAAATTGGCCTTGTGCAGTTATCAGGAGTTCTCTCTTAAGCACCGAAGATGCAGGGAGAGGAAAAGGAAAAGTGATAGATCAGCTTGCATCAATCAGATGTAAATACATACCCTTGCTTGCTAAACTGTCACAAAGGTGATTTCTGCTGCAGAAACCCTCCTGCTTAATACCACCCGTTTTTCTAAGAGATGTGATGTTCTTTCCTTTGGGGAAGCGGGGGAAACCCGGACTTCAGTCATTTCTTGACCCTCAGAAATCTTTGCACAGGAGTCCTCATGGAGGTGTATGGTTCA
This sequence comes from Muntiacus reevesi, assembly GCF_963930625.1. NCBI lineage: Eukaryota > Metazoa > Chordata > Mammalia > Artiodactyla > Cervidae > Muntiacus > Muntiacus reevesi. The sequence continues at coordinate 102,393,290 of NC_089252.1, forward strand.
GTTCCTCTATCCTCTTTTTCCCAGAGGTCAGGCGGGAATTGTGAGTGACTCAGCCACAGGGCACTTTATCAGGCCCCGTTTTCGTCCTCTGGCCTGGGAGGTGCTGGACTTTGCAGGTCATATTCTGTGTGTATAAAAAGAAGGGAGAGGGTTTGTGTATTTAAGCCTTTCTGCTACCGCTTAATATTCTTTCAAGGGAACAACATGGTCCTTCCATGTGGCTGAGACCCTTGGAAGGACAAGTAGCAATTAATTAAATCTTACTCTGAACTAATGCTTTTATGTAACAGTTTCATGTCTTTTATTTCTTTTAATGCATGAAGTGTGGGTGAACATCTGTTTTAAGAAACCTAATGTTAAAATTGTGAACACAAAAACAAATAATTTAGTGAATTAATAGTCATAATACTTTTAGGTAAGAATTATTTGCAGTCAGCCCTTAAATGAAAAGTATCTCAACATGTCTATTTTTCACATTTTTCAAATTTTTATATCTTTATTGTACTGGCATTACAAGGATGTTGTAGAAAATTATATGATAAAGGTAAACATATATTATATCATAATTTTACTACTGGGAGAGAGCTATTCTTCATATGTTGACAGAAAGCTTTTCTAAATGTATAATTAATGTATGTTTGCAAATAGAGTGACATGATACACAGATACTATTTTGTGGCTTGTCTTACTGTCTGGTACACAAGACCATTGCACTTGTTCTTACATACATCTGGACCTTATTATTCTTAATATCTATGTAGTATGAAATTGTTTAATTGGGATATAGCTTTACTGAATTAATCCACTACTAATCCTGAATTGGTCCACTATTGAATGTGTAGTCTGCTTCCAGTTTTTCTTATTGGAAACTTCAACTTTTTCAATAATGATAGCTACTTTCCACTTCACACCCAGTGCTATGTAAAGTATTCACTATATAACATCTCTTTTTCTATTCAATTCTGGTAAAAAATCATATAACATAAAATTAACTAAAGTGTACAGTTCTGTGACATTTAATACAGTCACAATATTGTGAAACCACTGCCTCTATCTAATGTTCAAAATATTTCCTTCAGCCTAAAGAGGAGCCCCAGGCCTATTAAGCAATTACTCCATCTGCCCCCATCTCCCCCTTCCCAGCCCCTGGCAGCCCAACCACTAATCTATTTTCTGTCCCTATGGGTCTGCTTTTCCTGGATATTTCCTATAAATGGGATCACAAAATGTGTGACCTTTCATGTAACATTTCTTGTAACCCTCACACATCCTGTATGGGAAGACCCGGGGAGGTTGAGGGTTTTGCCAGGGACTCCCGCCCTGTAGGATCAGAACCTGAATGCTCAGCTCTCTGTCTTAAGATCATATTCCAGCCCTGTGTACCGTGCTATCTCTCATGATCTTCTAGACTCCATTATACAAAAGTGCTCACTCCTTTCTTAGCCTGTTTACTTTAGCATCATGATTAGGTGACTGGTCCTTTTCCTCTGCTTCAAACTTGCACAGTAGGAAAGTGCTAATTCAGTGGTTCTCACATTTTAACTGCAGTCAGCATCACCTGGAGGACTTGGAGGGTTTCTGACTCAGGTCTGGGATGAGTCTCAAGAGTTTGCTATCCTAACAAGTTCCTGGGTGAGACCGATGCTACAGGAAACACACTTTGGAAGCCACTACTCTGACAGTTACGGTGCAGAAGAATTCTTTCAGTATACTACCCTCTGATCAGAATGCTTGCAGTGAGCTTTAGAATATGGAAAATTTCAGAAAAACTGTGCGTTCATCCCACCTGAGGAGCATGAGAGTATAATGTACACTGGAGGCTGTGGAGCCTCCTGAAATGTGATCCAAAGTTGCATTTGGTTTTCCAAATGTATGTTTAAAAAGAAACTAAGCATCTGGTAAGATTGTAAATGTGCATATCCTACAACCTACATTTGAACCTCTAGAAGACCAGTCCCAGGAGTGCAAAAGGAGGCATGTACAGGGAAGTGAAAGGCAATGCTTTTTGTAACATAACAGTAAGAAAAGGAAAGAAAAGTCTAATTCTCCATAAATAAGAGAACAAGTAAAATGTGGTGTAGGGAAGGCCAAATGCAATTAAGCTTTGATCTAGATCTATACAAAATAACATAGAGGGAGCTCAAAAACAATGCTAAGTGGGGAAAATATTTAGATTTACACTCAGAAAACAATAATATACATTATTTGTGGGTGCCTGGAATTTTTAAAAAAGTGATCAAAGGTCTCCAAATAGCCAATAAGAACATGAAAAGATGTTCAATATTAGTTGTCATTGCTGCTGCTGCTGCTAAGTTGCTTCAGTCGTGTCCAACTCCGTGCGACCCCACAGAAGGCAGCCCACCAGGCTCCACCGTCCCTGGGATTCTCCAGGCAAGAACACCGGAGTGGGCTGCCGTTTCCCTCTCCAATGCATGAAAGTGAAAAGTGAAAGTGAAGTCTCTCAGTCGTGTCCGACTCCCCGAGACCTCATGGACTGCAGCCCACCAGGCTCTCCCGTCCATGGGATTTTCCAGGCAAGAGTACTGGAGTGGGTTGCCATTGCCTTCTCCATTAGTTGTCATTGCTAACTGCTGCTAAGTCACTTCAGTCATGTCCGACTCTGTGCGACCCCATCCCTGGGATTCTCCAGGCAAGAACACTGGAGTGGGTTGCCATTTCCTTCTCCAATGCATAAAAGTGAAAAGTGAAAGTGAAGTTGCTTAGTCATGTCTGACTCTTTGTGACCTCATGGACTGCAGCCTACCAGGCTCCTCTGTCCATGGGATTTTCCAGGCAAGAGTACTGGAGTGGGGTGCCACTGCCTAGTTGTCATTAGGGAGATGCAAATAAAAATCACAATAATATATTATTTCACATCCATGCATTAAAAAAATTTTTTTAAATAACAAACATTGGTGAAGATGTGGAGAAATTGAAACCCTCATACTCTGCTGGTGGGAATGTAAAATGGTACACCACTGTGGAAAAGAGTTGACAGTTCCTCAGAAAGTACAGACTTACCAATTTGTCCAGCAATTCTACTCCTTTAAGTAGAATTCTTTTTACCCAAAAGAATTGAAAACAAGTACTCAAAGACTTTCATACAAATGTAACAACTCACATGTCCATGGACAGAGGTATGAATAATCAAAACGTGGTATATCCAGACAATTGCATATTATTCAGCCAGAACAAGGTATGAATACTTATACATGCTACAACTTGGATGAAACTTAGAAACATTACATTAAGTGAAAGAAGCCAGCTACAAAAGATCACATATAGTATGTTTCCATTGTATATGAAATGTACAACATTGGCAAAAAGTCTGTCTATAAAATAGTACAGATTTGGGAGGTACAGGATTTCCTCTGGGTGATAGAAATGTTCTGGAATTAGACAGTAGTGGTGGTTGCACGACATTGTAAATATACTGGTCACAGCGGAATTGCATATTTTAAAATGGGTAAAATGGTGAATTTTAATTCAATAAAAACATTTTTTTGTAATAAGTGGACTGGTAGGATATATACCCAATCCATGGGAACAGTTGCCCCTTGGGGAGTGGGTTGAGTTAGGATATGGGACTGTGGTTGTAGGGAAAGGAGATACTAGGTATTCTAGTAATGTTTTGTTTCTTTTATCTATTAAAAAAAAAAGTACAAGCACATTTAACAAAAAATTGAGTCCATAGTTTTGGATGGTGGGGATATCAACATTCATTATATATTACCCATAGCATTTGCTTTGATTATTTTAAACTGCTTTTAAAGAAGAATGAAACCCCATTCTAAAGGCCCAGTGGAGTGGGTGTAACACAAGAAGAGCCGCCTTCTTGTCTAACTCAGACCTCCGCCTGCCTCCTAAGATCCCCCGGATCCTGGGCCCTCTAGTTTGTACACTCTTTCTGCACAGTCTCCACTGGGTCCTCTTAACCAAAGGTGTCATGACACTCCTGATTTAGTAAGAAAAGCAAGTTTCTTGATTCCCCAGTGACTCACAGCAGACATCTGTCCTCCTGACTCCTCCCTGAGCCTAGACACAAATCTTTCCTTCTGTTAGAGAACCCCCCACCACCAGACTCACCTAAAGATTGCTCAGGTTAGGTCCAGAAAAAGCAGAAGGGTGTCCATTTCTGTTTCTATGAACATGATAGCTGGTTAATATAGTTGCATGGATAGACCTGAACCTTCCTTAAAACACTGATATGTCTTCTGAATATATCCACCAGTGTTCTGGGGGTAAGATCTTCTTATCTGATTGGTGGTATTGTTCAGTCGCTAAGTCATGTCTGACTCTCTGGAACCTCATGGACTACAGTCCACCAGGCTCCTCTGTCCTCCACTAACTCCTGGCGTTTGCTCAGATCCATGTCCATTGAGCCAGTGAATGATGAGTGAAGGCTACAGACTTCTTCCCTGGTGGTTTAGTGTGGATATCTTCAAGCTAGGGCCGACTCTGCTGGCCTTCGGTCTGTCTGTCTTACTGGAACACAACCACATTCTCATTGCCCGTGTCTGTTCTCTACTGCAGCAACGTAATTGAGTCGCTGCAACACAGACTTCATGGCCCGCAACGCCTAGAATAATTATCTGCCCTTTATAGGAAAGTTTGCCAGGCTCTGTTATAGTGGTCAGGATAGTGGGCTCTTGAGCCCAAATACACTTGGAAGGCAGGTAAGAGACATGGGAGATCTTCTGATCATTTTATTTTAAAAAGAGAATGACACTGAAATATAGAGAAGTGGTGTGAAAAGTCAGGGTCACAGAGCCAGTTACTCATGGAGGTGAAGCGTGTTGACTTTGGAGTTAAGTACTTCTAGACTTCTAGACTTACAGCCTGAGGTACGTCATTAAAAGTTACAAAGCTGTGCTTCACCTCTGAAGCAGCATTCTTGAGAAGAGTAAATGAGACGACTCAGTTATTTCATGAATAAACATTTACTGGTCTCCATTCAGTGCTGGGCACTGTTTTGAAGTGCTGGTGAGAAAACAGCAAACATGAGGGAGAAGAATCTCTGCCTTCACAGAGTTGTAGCTTAGATGGGAGATGGTAAATAACAGTAAATCAGCAAAGGTACAGTTGGTTCTGAGATGGCAGGTCAGGCGGAGAGGGAGAGAGATGGGGGTTGGGGATCTCCCATAGGTGGGAGTTTAGGAAAGGTCCCTCTAAGGACCAGCCTTGTGAGCTGATGCCTCAGTGGCAAAAGGAAGCCAGTCCTGCAGAGATTTGGCGGCAGAGGACATAGCCAGTACAAATGTCCCGGCACGGCAGCAGGACGGAAAGGAGGCTGTGCTGGAGCCCCATGGATGAGGAGAAGAGATGCAGGAAGACGAGGTCCGACAGGTGGACATGGGTCAGATCCCTCAGGGCCTCATCATTTGTGGCAAGGAATTGGGATTTAAGTCTAAGTGCACTGGAGGATTTAGGCATGCAGTGAGTGCTATGATTTGAGATAACTGTTTAAACAATCCTTCTGCTCTCTGTTGCTGTTCAGTTGCTAAGCCGTGTCCAACTCTCTGCGACCCATGCACTACAGCATGCCAGGCTTCCCTGTCCTTCACTGTCTCCCAGAGTTTGCTCAAACTCATAATGGCAGCCCACTCCAGTGTTCTTGCCTGGAGAATCCCAGGGACAGAGGAGCCTGGTGGGATGCCGTCTATGGGGTCGCACAGAGCCGGGCATGACTGAAGCGACTTAGCAGCCGCAGCAGCAGCATATCCATTGAGTCAATGATGCTATCTAACCATCTCATCCTCTGCCGCCCACTTTTCCTTTTGCCTTCAATCTTTCCCAGTATCAGGTCTTTTTCAGTGATCGGCTCTTCACATCAGATGGCTGAAGAATTGGAGCTTCAGCAACTTCCCTTCCATTTAGTGTTCAGAGTTGATTTCCTCTGGAGTTGACTGGTTTGATTTCCTTGCTGTTCATGGGACTCTCGAGAGCCTTCTCCAGCACCACACATCGAAAGCATGACGCTGAGCCTTTGTGGTCCATTTCTCACTTTCATGCTGCAGTGAGATTGTAGAGACAAGATTTGCAACTGGGAGAACATTGAGTGGACTGCTTCACTGGTCCAGGTGAAAGATGATGGCTGGGATAGTGGTGGAAGATGGGGAGAAGTTGACAGATGTGGTGAAACTGATGGGACTTGCTGGACGATTAGATTTAATGTGGTGATATATGGGAAATGCTCGACATTGAGCCAGGGACATAGTATCTTCATCATTCTCATTACCGTTCCTACCACCACCACCATGACCATCTTGAGAGACAGTGTAGCATTATGGTTCAGAGTATAGACTCAAACGACACTACTTGATTTAAACTCTAGCTGGTGGCTCAGGCAGGCGGTAAAGAATCCTCCTGCAATGCAGGAGATTCAGGTTCAATCCCTGGGTCAGGTAGATCCCATGGAGAAGGAAGTGGCAACCCACTGCAACATTCTTGCCTGGAGAATTCCATGGATAGAGGAGCCTGGTGGTCTACAGTCCATGGGGTTGCAAGGAATCAGACACGACTGAGCAACCAACATTTTCACTTTTACCTTTCCTGCCATTTGTAAGCATTGTGACCTTGGGTAAATTACACATCCTCTCTGTATTTCAGTTACCCTCTTTGTAAAATGCAGGGGGGATCAGAGTGCCTTCCTTATAGACATTGTAAAATAACTATAATATTCCTGCCAGAGAGTAAACCATAAACACCATTGCTGTTATTTGAAAGCAGGTAGATGGCCCAATACTGGATAAAAGTTTGGTGACTGTTGCTAAAATCCCAGCATTCTGTGGAAATTCTCATTAGAGGTCAGAAACAAGTCCCTCTTTATGTAACCCATCAAAGGGTGGTGGGAGGGCTCTCTTCTTGACCTCTGAGAATCAGCACTTCCAGGGAGAGAAGACAGCCCCACTGTTTATTAGACTGTTTCAGCTGCCAGCGTTTAAATCAGCATTCCAAAGATGTAAAGGCAAAAAAAAGTAAAAAGGTGTGGGGCTCTGTGCTTGTTTTGAAAAGCTCTGTCTGTGTGGGGGTTGGCAGAACTGTCATTTGAGAGACATCTCCTCGTAGAGGGAGGCTTTCATTTCTCCATATTAGGCAGACCCTATTTCAGCTGTGGGGCCTCAGGGGTAACTAGGGCTCCCTGAGTAGGCAGCTATGGTCTTTGAACAACCTGAGCCAAAGGCAGGGGCATTGCTGTTTCCTTCATGCTTCAGGCAGGCAGCTGGAATCAGGGGACCGGTCTCTGGGAGGTGGGAAGGCCCCCCAGGTGTACACTTCCAGACCTCACACGGATTGCCCCAGAGCTCACATTCCCTGCTAGCTGCAGATGTGTCCTTCCCAGCCCCAGGCAGATGGCACCTGCACGCATGCAGAAGTCTGCCCCAGAGAAACAGCGGTGTGTGCACTCCTTCACCACAGCCACAGAAGGGCCTCTTTAAACTTTCTGTCTTCTGAGCAATAAACCGCAATACATGGGAAAGGTGTGCTCAAAACCCAGTATGGGCCTTCTCCCTCCCGCTCAGAAACAAGCTTTCAGAAGTAGAAGCTTTTACTCCTGGACCAGAGTCTGTTCTTATCACTGAGGGCTTTAATTTTTAGAACTTTGGGGGCTCTGAATATCTTTTTCTGCACCTGCTTAGTTGGACAACTTATTTCTTAGCTTTTAAGTTAGGCAGACTGCTGTAAGTACAGCCATGTTTGTAAGATAGAAAAGAGTAGGCTCTTATTAAGTTAATAATGATGTTAACGTCTGTTTTGTTAGCTATGCATCACATGGACCTTACATTCTGAATATCTACAAGATCTTAAGGTTAAATTATGTTCTCAATTTTAAAATCTCTCCTTGAATATTAACAACTCACATTTATTGAGCACTTACTATGTGACAGGTAGTCACTGAGCATATTTACATGTGTTTAATCCCTGAATCCACAGTTGGAATAGCTTGCCCAAGTCACAGATGAGAAAGTGGCAGAGCTGGGATTTGAACCTGGAGCACCCAGTCCAAGCCCTAACTCACCCCACAAACTCTTAAAACACTCATGCATCATAAGCAGCTTTGCTCCTTGTGAGTGTTTTCATACCAAACATACAGAGATGGTTGTTGGTCCTTAGCCTCTTGCTTTCTATTTTCTAGGAGGTCTTCACATATTATGCAGATTTGAGTTTTTTGATATAAGTTACGAATATATTTTCCCAGTTTGTCCTTTGTTTTGTGGTTTTGTTTATGATGTTTCTGTTGTTTTGTTTGCCATGGAAAAGGTTTTTTATTTTTATTTAAACTTTAAATTTTACCTTTTATATTTTATGATAAGTGAAAGTCGCTCAGTCGTGTCTGACACTTTGTGACCCCATGAACTGATTATACAGTCCATGGAATTCTCCAGGCCAGAATACTGGAGTGGGTAGCCTTTCTCTTCTCCAGCGGCTCCTCCCAACCCAGGGATCGAACCCTGGTCTCCCGTATTGCAGGCGGATTCTTTACCAGCTGAGCCCCTGGGAAAGCCCATTTTATGATAAAAAGATCTCCAAGTATTTTCTTCTGAACTTTGAGTCATAGTTAAAGTAAAAAATCTTTACATCAGGAAATTTGCCCATCTTCTTCTAGTACTTTTATGCTTTTCACATTTATATTTAAATCTTTGATCCATTTGAAATCTGCTCTGGTACACAATGTGAAATATGGGTTAAGAAAAAAAATTTTAAGAAACACTTTAAAACAAAATTTCCCTGTCCAAATGTAGTCAGAGTTTGTGTATGAAGAGTACTTGGAGTGGTGAATCCTCCTTCAAAATAAAGCAGGCTTATTAGTGTCATAGGTGGTCAGCATGGAAAGTTGTTTGTGGTTCTAATTAGACCTCTGACTAGCCTGCAGCTTTGGTAGGGGTTTTCCCATCTGCTAAGATGGTCCAAGTACAAGGTGATAGGAGACTCAGACAAATGAAGGTATTGGAGGTGTCAGTAGCTTTGGATACTCATAAGACCCCTAACTCCTCATGCCATCAACTTCCAAAAGCTCACCTGTGGAACAACTTTTAACTTTTTTCTACTTTCTTTGGCATTATTAAAGAGTGATTCTTTGACCAACCCAAGTTTGGTTTTGACAAAAAGTGTCGCTTTATCAGTAGGTTACCATACTTGTCTCCTGGTGTCAAAAAATTTACAGTCTCATGGAGGCAAGCAAGACTTAAATATGTAATACAAATCCTGAATAATGCGAGGGAGTAAAAGGACAAGCACTCATTTATTTGGTAGAGGCCCTTCTGTATGTCTTTGAGTCAAAACTCTTCCAGCTCCAAGAGACAGAAACAGAACTCAAATTCCTTTAAGCAAAAAGCAGAGTTCTGCTTATATAATGGAAAAGTCCATGGCTTATTGGCCTCAGCAGTGGCTGGATCCAGGTGCTTATTTTTCCCCTGGAATTTGCCTCTCTTTACCTCCCAGCTTCTATTTCTCTCTCTTGCCTTGATTCTTGGATATGGTCTCCCCTCCTGGTGGAAAGATAGCCACCAGCAGCTCCAAGCTTACCCCACTTGTAACTTAGAGGTCCTCTCTTACCTAGTTCTTCCTGCAGAAATCCCAAGCCTGGTTCTTATTTCCCCTTTCTGAATCAGTCACTCCGGCCAGAAGGAGGGGTCAGTTGCTGGCTGGCCAGTCCTGAGTTACACATACTCCCAAGGGGACTGGTGGTGGACTCAGCACCGCTGAAACCACAAGCGCTGAGAGAGGAGCGGTTTCCCCAAAGGTCTGTTCTAAGAAGAGGGATGAACTGATGCTGAGTGAGTCAAAACCCTGGAGTGCCCTAGAGCCTGAGCTACTGCTTCTCAAAGCTCTTAAAGGAGCAACACAAGCAGAGAGTCTTGAATAGAGCAGTTAGACTTGGTTAAGCCTATAAAAACGAAGACTCCCTGAGTTGCTGTTTTGTGATAAGAGCAATAGCTTTTGCCCATTCTCACTGACATTGCAAAATAAAAAACAGATGACGTCATTGTTACGGAGGATGGGTTTCTGAGATTCTACTGGAATTTGTTGGAGAAGCTACCACCCTGTCATCAGTGTTTGTCAAATTCCAAAACCCAGCAGAAAAGAACATGCGTAGGTAAGTGTTTCCTTCTATCAACCATGGACTATGGCTTGGGAAAAGAACAAGGTCTCAAATAGGGTGAGGTTCTCAACTGGGTGCTTTGACAAATGTCATTTACTCATTCCACACCTGAATAGTCCATAACTTGGGAGAAATGTGGCAGGAAATTCAGGAGTCTTTGTAGATGAAATGGCCTGGCTGCTTGGTTAGTTGTACTGAAACACTAGCTAACGTTGCGTCTGGCACGGTGGCTTATACTGTCTATGCATCATCTGTTCAGTTCTTATCATAACCTTATATACTGTTCTTATCCCCATTTTACAGGTGAGGAAACTGAGGCTCGGAAAGAGTCAGTCACCCAGGGTCCCAGAGCAAAGGAGTAGTAGAGTCAGAAGTGAGCCTCACAGTGCTCAGTTATCAGCAGGCCATGTGACCCCGACCTTGTTACCTAACAGGGTTTCCTCATTCCTTTTTACAGGTGAATACTTGGGTTGTTAGAAGATTCTTTAAGCAGTGATGCCACTAAAGTGTTTTACTCTGAGAATCCTGGTGTTCAATTAGCTTGTAATAATGGTAGATCACAAAGAAAGAAAAATCCCCCAGATTTTTCAAACCAGTTTCCTCCTGCCTTTCCCAGAAAACATCCACAATTGCTAACATGGACTTGATAGCATTTCATTCTTTTCATTTTTATCTCTAGGAAGGAAAGCAAGGAGCCAGGGTACTGACCAACTTGGCCATCAGCTGTGAATTTTATAATTACCAATTATCTTCAGAAATGACATTGATGGTCTTTGAGGTCTGGTAATTATATACTTGTGTGTGAATAGTTCAAACGCTGGGCTTTTAAGCAAATCTGAGTTTGAATCACAGTCTTGCCATTGTGACCTCGAAGAAGTTGTGGAGCCTGTCTGAGCCTCAGGTTTCCCTGTCTATAAAGGAGGTCACTAGCTGATCTGAGCTAATACAGGGTGTTATGGGGATAAAAGAAGATGCTTACAAAATGCTTAGCATAGCGCTACCCCGAGTAAGTGATCAAAGTAGGCCAATTGCCAGTTTTACCGTCATTTATTATTCCAGTGACTTGCTATTATTATTTCTTGTCCTCACTCCTTCCCCCTCCAAAATAAACTCCACCGCACCAATGCACCGCACCACATCTCCATTCTTATCACTGACATTTAATAGTTAAACAGGCTTTTCTTTACTACAACGGTTTGCAAAGCACCTTGCAATTTCCTCTCCTAATTCCTGGAATTTTGTTTGTTTGAACTTGAATTGTTTAAAGCTCTCTGTTCTGCAAGCTCTCTATTGTGTGTTTTCCTCTGATGTCCAAAGGCTTTGAAACAAACAGTAGCTTTTCCATAATCTTCACCGAAAGTTGCACTAACTCCCTAAAGGGTCGCTGCCTTTTGCACAGTCTCTTCCAGCTGGCTGTCTGACTCTGTTTTCATTCTTTTCCCCAAGATCTCTTCTCTCTGTTTAGCTCTTTTGTGGGGAATCTGTTGCAGGGCGTTCTGTAAAATATTCTTGCCTCCTCCGTTCAAGATGAAGCTGTTATCTTGGTGACAGGTACTGACGAATAATGTGTAGGCGCGTGGACGACCACGTGGCCAGGTTTACAGATAAGCACCGTTTTCAGGGGATGATCATCTCCATGACTGTTGCAGAAGCTTTGTCAGAAAAAGTTGGACATTAATGGCAACCCTGGTTCTGGCAGTTAAAAGAATTCGGAATCTAGCTAGTAGTTTTTTTCCCCTCCCCAAGGAACATCTCTGGAACTCATTGAAACACACAAGAACACTGATCAGATTTTTAATCAGGATAACCTCCCACCTGTAGAGCATTTTATAGATTCCCAAGCACTTCAATATTCACAATCTCTCAGTGCACTTGTCTCTGGGAACCCAGCAAATGTGTCTGTTCCAGGGAAGGGGAGGGGGAGGATAAAGAGAGTAGATCCAGGATGCTGAGCTTTGGGGTGGGATTTTGAGGATCTGCCTGGGCCTGATGGTAGTAAGATGGAGAACGGGATCTCCTGCTTTTTGGTGCTTTTCTGAGTCTTGCTAATAACAAGCGACCTGTGAGAGAATTTCACAAGACTCAGAGGGCACTTCCATTATGAAACAATCCTTTGTAGATTCGTTTAAGTTGTTGTCTTTTGTCCTCTTGTGGTATGTTTAGACATCCATCTTATAGTGTAACATTTTACTTGGCATCTAGTGCAAAAGGAAACTATGGAATAATTCTTGCTCTCTGATCAAACTAGATGAATTCCTAGTAGAGGTCATTGGAAAAATATTTGGGGGAGGAGAAGAGGAATATTTCTTCTTTTAGTTTTGGAAGACATCCAAAGAGGAAAGGAAAAATAAAATATACATCAAGAAACTGATGGTTTACAGTGTTTATGGAAACACCATTGCCCAGATGCCTTGGTTCCCTCTGCAGTGTTAGACACCTCAATTCAGTGACCTCCCTTTTCATTTTTTTCATTATAAAAATAACATATCCTCATGACCCATAATCAGGAAACCTCCCTTCTGATGCAGCCATTTTCATTTTATGTATTTTCCCTGCCAGCCTTTTCCACATTTATACATACTGCATAGCTACCCTAATAAATGGTTTTCATCCTGTGGTGTTTTCTTTCTTTCTTCATTTTTTTTTTTTTTGTTTGGAGGCATGCAGAGGCTGTGCCATGTCGGTTGTGGAATTCTAGTTTCCTGACCAGGGATCAAACCCAGGCCCTCAGCAGCGAGAGCACAGAGTGCTACATGACTGGACTGTCAGGGAATTCCTCATCTTGCTTCTTGTTTAATTAAGCATTTTTCATGTTGGTTGACTTCACAGGTATACTTGTTAATGTTTACAGTGTCACCAGTGGATGTTCTGTAATTTAAGTAAACATCTCCTGTTGTCTGACACTTGGATTCCAGGGTAACTTAGCACAGAGTTGTAAAAACGTGGGCCCTAGAGCCAGCCTGACCTGGATTTCTTGCTCTGCCAATTCTCAGCTGTATCATCTTGCTGGGAAAAATGATGATACTTTTCCTAGAGGATTGTGTGAAGGGAAATAATGTATTTGAAGTACTTAAACATAGCTCCTGGCAGATCAAGTCTTCTCCATATTTAGTAGCTAGTCTGTCATTATTTCCAGTTCATCACTATTAAGCGACAGTGCACTAACAGTGTTTTCTTTTGGTAAATTCACACACGTAGGAATATTAGGCCAAGATAATTGCATATTTATCCTGTTCTTCCTATATAGATTGACATTTCTTGATATCCCAGTTGTTATTGTTGTTTTTTTGTTTTTTTTACTCTTGTGAACAATTCTTTGCTATGCAGCTCAGCCAGGAAAAAAAAAAAAAAAGATCTAAGAAGTTCTCTGGTGGTCTAGTGGTTAAGACTCCATGCTCCCAAAGCAGGGGGCACAGGTTTGAACCCTGGTGGGGAACTAACATCCCACACTGGGGAACTGGCTCAGGTCCCACACGTCACACTGTCCAGCAGAAAGAAAAGTTCCAGGTGTGTCATTTTCAGCCTACCTTACCGGCATTGGAAACTATAATTTCCCAAGTTGGGCAATTTAGCATGTTAAACACGATACCTTGTGATCTGCCCACACTGAAAAAGTAGAGCAAATAGCATAATTAGTACCTCCACTCACGCGGCATCCAGCATCCACGATGGTTAACCTCTTCCCTGTGTTTTTAGAACACCTCAAGTCATTTCATCATTTCACTCATCAGGAATCCGGTACATGGCACTCCCTGGTGAGGACATTTTTTTTTTTTTTTTTTTTTTGCATAACCACCACACCATATCTCACTTAACAGGACTAACAAGAATTCCTTAATATCAAATATTAAGTCCAAAGTCAAATGTCTCCAAATTCACATTTGTCTTTGAGGCGTCATCTTAGGTAATACTAAGGAATTTTTGTTAACTTGTGTCCAGAAGGTCCTTGTTCAATTGATCTGTGTGAATCAGGATCCCAACATGTTCTACCCATTTCTCATGGCTGACATTCTGTAAAACCCCCATTCCTCCTTCCCCCATGCTATTGATTTGTTGAAGAATCCAGGTCATTTGTCTTGTGGACTGTCTTCTATCCTGGAGTCTGGGTGTGGCTTAACTTTCCCCTTTCTCCTCCTGCTTTCTATAAGCTGATGTGTAGATCTGGAGGTTTAATAAGTATCTCACTTAATTTTAATGGGGATGTTAGCTTGTGATTTTTTTTTTTAAGATTTGTTTTTTATGTGGACCATTCTTAAAGTTTTTATTGAATTTGTTACAATATCATTTCTGTTGTCTGTTTTAGTTTCTTGTCTAGGTCATGTAGGATCTTAGCTCCCTCACCTGGGATCAAACCCACACTCCCTGCATTGGAAGGCAAAGTCTTAACCACCGGGCTGCCAGGGAGGTCATTAGTGGGGTGTTTTGAGGAGAGAGCACATTGTTACAGTCCTTCCCTGTGTAGAATCTTATGCAGTTGACCAGATGCCAATGGTTATTGGCTTCTCCTGGCAGGAGGAGGACAAGCAGCATTGAGATTCTATTAAACTAGTTGGAAGAAACTGAATATAAAATTAAGTGATTATATTAGCCTAAAAATACTCCATTATAGTTAGTCATTGCTCTGGAAGTCACCCTTTCTTTGTTTCAGTGCCCTAAGAGTAGTTCCAGAGGTAGGTGTGGACTGACCCTGCCCTCCAGGGGTTCTAGGTGGGAAGATAATCGGAAAAGTTACGTGGCTCTAGAATGTTAATTTCAAAAGTTGGCACCTGGCAGAACATGGTTGATGAGTGACAGATAATAAGAATGGTTAGATCTCAAGAAATGAAACCATCTCCTATGGGTTGGGTTGATCTGGGAAGATTTCTCAAAAGAAAATCTTGATTGAGGAACTGTATAATAGGTGATATTTGAAAAGGCCAAGAAGGTGGAGGAACGGGCTATTGTGGATAAGAGTTCAAAGATACAGAAGACTTCCACTGTTAGCCAGTTGATCCTCTCCTGTTGATGGCCTTTGGTATCTATCTTCTGTTTTCTTTCTTTTGTTCTTTAATTAATTCAACAAATATTTTTGGAGCATTAATTAAGTGCCAGTCTTTTTTGTGGCCTGGGAACATGACTCATCAGGCAATCTGATTTCATGAAAGAAACATGAGCTGGGAGTCAGAAAACCCAAATTACTTTGTTTTTAAAATAAAAATATTGAAAGCACTCCTTGAGGTTATTGTTAACCCTCGTATCACCAGAGGGAGACTTTGGCAGGTCTGACAGAGGTTGTACGCTGTCATCTTTCCTGAGAAGAAAAGCCTCTGCTATTTGAATGAAGGGGGGGAAATAGTGAAGGAGACAGGGAAGTCTGGCATGTTGCAGCATATGGGTTCACAAAGAGTCGGACAGGATTTAGTGACTGAACAACAACAATATATATTAATTTTATTTTTTATTCTCTTACCTTCTTTCTTCTCCTTTCTTGTGGAAGCACTTTATCCTTTGAGCTCTAAAGCTAAGCTGGAAACTCATGAAACAATATTTGTCACTACCCTGGGCAAGGATACAAATGAAAACAAGAAGAATTCTTTAGCTCCCAGACAGCTCAGCTCACCTTTGTTCAGATTCCAAGCGCGTGGGATGCAGGCCGGGGAAGGTTTACCTGTGGTTTATCCCGCTGGAAGACATGGGCTCATTCACATGAAAAAGCATTGATCTTGAGATTGAAAATGGCTTATGGGGAGTGGGTGGCTGAGAATAAAAGAAAGACATTGTTAGCATTTTTCACATAGTCATACATCTTCTGCAGCAGCTCACCTTCTATCAATTTGATCTAGATCTGTTTTCCTTTAAACTCAAATCTACCATCATCTGTGGAGAGCTTGCTGTATGCAACAGTGGTCATTTAAGAGAGACTTAGCTTCCAGCCCCATCATATCCACCAGCTGCCCCCACCCCAAAGCACCCCAGATAAGCTTATGAGCTAGGTATGTACATTTGTTGCTATGCAAACACAGCCTTAAGATAAACGCCCCCACTAACCCTGCTACCTCCCCCCATGATTCCCGTTAAGTCCCTCTCTTCCCCTTTCTCTTTCCCTATCACGTAACATTCTGTAGAATTTCTGAATTTTCAAGATGAAAGGGAAATGAAGAGTCACCCAGTTCTGTGTTTGCTAACAAACATATTCCATTCCTCCCCCCAACCAGGATACCACACAGGGGGTCACCTCATGTTTTAGCTCTTTTATCCCTCACCACCTGGGTATAAAATGTAAGTGGTTAATGTTCCACACAATTTGCATTGAAATACTTGGATGCAGTATATTCTGTTTGATCAAAACAGGATCCAGGAAAGTTGAATGATTTGTCCATAGCTGCCGGGAGTTGGTGGGTAGATGGTGACTGAAACCCAACGTCACTTGAGCCCACACACGTCCTACCTGTAAAGCCACCCCATGGACAAAGACTGCCGCCCTGTGAATCTGAGCATGTTCAGAAGGGGTTGCAGCTGTTGGGCAAGACCGTCAGTGTTCTGGGTAGACTGCATGACGATTGGCTCTCTAGTAGCTGTGTGACCTTGAGCCAGTCGAGCCTCTGCGCCCTCATCTATAAAACAGGGAGAGCACCCTCTTCAGCAAGTTGTGAGAATTCAGTAGGTAATACGCATCATGGGCTTGTCACAGCCCTAGCAATAGAGCTACTGGCAGCCTCACAGTATTTTCTAACTTTACAGCACTCACCCGTCAGTGCCCTCCATCCCAGCGGATCCTTTTTGTTTTATCCAAAGTTAATTCAAACCTGTCCACATCACTCACTTTTGGAAAGAGAATTCCATACAGAACTTTGCTCTGGGGATGTGGGAAATATGTATATTCCAC
Source organism: Muntiacus reevesi (assembly GCF_963930625.1). Taxonomy (NCBI): domain Eukaryota; kingdom Metazoa; phylum Chordata; class Mammalia; order Artiodactyla; family Cervidae; genus Muntiacus; species Muntiacus reevesi. The sequence goes on from NC_089252.1 coordinate 102,410,260, forward strand.
TTTTAGAAATGACTTAAAACATCTTTGTTTCAGTGTGGTCTTTTCGATTGGTTGGCTGGTTCCTGGGCTTTGAGGAGATTCTTTCTTTCTCCAGACTTACCTCCCAGCTCTCTTCAGAACCATCATAAACCAAGCTACTGTTTATGAAATTACTACTGTATGTCAGCCCCCTTACTGGCTTCTCTCTAATCTTCACCTCCAGCCTTTGAAGTGGGTACTATTATGTTCTAATTGCAGATCAGGGCACTGAGGCTCTGAGAGATTAACGTGCTTGATTATTTTAGATATTTTGGTGGTTCTCCCTTGTTGAAAGATGCAGAGGCATACTTGTGTGACCTGCAGTTGTCTGGATGGATAAGAAGATTACATCTAGGATGACTCTAGTACTTAGGAGTTATAAGTGTCAGGGACCTGAATGACCATCCAACCCCTTATTGACCAGCAGGGGAGAGCGGTGAGCAAAGAGGTCACCAGACTTGATCAGACTCAGTGCAGGAGTCCAGGGCTAAGGTCTGCACCCAGATCTCCTGACTCTTGCTTAAGTGTTCTTTCTTTACTTGTATCTTATGGGCTCACATCCTTGACCCTCAGCACCATCAGTGTTTGTATTAAGACATAAGCTAAGTTGCAAATGGTCTGTAGATAATTAATGTTCCACTTCATTTGTGGAATGTCAGGTTCCAGAAGCAAAGTACTAGCATTTGAACCCAGCTCTGCCCCTTACTAGCTCTGTGACTTCAGGCAAGTAAGTTGAACTCCCTGAGCTTCAGTTGGATTGGACTGTTATAAGGATTCCCTGAGACACAGCATGAAAAATGAAAGCACGGTGCCTGAAGAGCTGACCCTGGTCAGTGTCAGCTGTGGTCATCACTTGCCAAGCCCCTGTCACTCGCTAAGCACCGTTTGGTACTGGAGCTACAAGACTGAACAAGAGAGTCATGTTTCTTGCCTCTATGGAGCCGACATAGACAGCTCCTACTGTCAAGTGGGAGACACGGTTGTTCAAAAGTAATAAAGTATATGATTTGGTGAATTATTCTAGTCCCATTTGTTATTTGTAGAGCACTGTTTAAAAGTTGCTGCAAGATATCTTTAGTAGCAATTGTTTTTTTAATAAATGTGTGGCATTAGTGTAAATATTTTGCATCAGAAGTTTGGTCAGGGGTGCACAGAGCCCTCAGCCTTGAGGAGCTTTGGTCCTCAGCTTCCTGCCAGCAGCCATCTGCATGTCGCCTCCAGAACAGAACTGGCCGAGGTCCTGCTCCTTAGGCAGGCTACCTGAAGGGCAGAAAGGAAGTTACAGCCGGGGAAAATCCACGAGGCAGCAGAACTTGCTCACTGAGGAAACAGACAGCTCTCATAGTCATGACAGGCCTGTAGGCAGGGGACACAGTAGGAACTAAATGTTGTCATACAGATAACACAAGCACCATGCAAGCCAAGTGCCTATTTTTGAGTGACAGTGGTGTATTTTAGGACAGTTCCAGCCCCTGCGTAGACGAACTCCATCTTCCTTTCAGGTTCTCTGTCCATGGTTAATCTAATCTCTGTTTCAAGCTTGTTTTCTTGGCCATTTGATATTTTTAAGAATCTATATTCCCCATTGCATTTCCTGACAAATGAGAACATTGAGCTGAACTTTCTGATGAACTCTTATAAAATATTATCATACTATCTGTTCAATCGCTCAGTTATGTCTGACTCGTTGCGACCCATGGACTGCAGCATGCCAGGCCTCCCTGTCCATCACCAACTCCCAGAGCTTGCTCAAACTTATGTCCATTGAGTCAGTGATGTCATCCAACCATCTCATCCTCCGTCATCCCCTTCTCCTCCTGCCTTCAATCTTTCCCAGCATCAGGGTCTTTTCCAGTGAGTAAGTTCTTTGCATCAGGTAGCCAAATTATTGGAGTTTCAGCTTCAGCATCAGTCCTTCCAATGAATATTTGGGGCTGATTTCCTTTAGGATTGAGTGGTTTGATCTCCTTGCTGTCCAAGGGACTCTCAAGAGTCTTCTCCAGCACCACAGTTCAAAAGCATGAATTATTTGGTACTTAGTTTTCTTTATAGTCCAACTCTCATATTCATACATGACTACTGGAAAAACCATAGCTTTGAGTAGATGGACCTTTGTTGGAAAAGTGATGTCTCTGCTTTTTAGTATGCTGTACAGATTGGTCATAACTTTTCTTCCAAGGAGCAAGCGTCTTTTAATTTCATGGCTGCAGTCACCATCTGCAGTGATTTTGGAGCCCCCAAAAATAAAGTCTCTCACTGTTTCCCCATCTATTTGCAATGAAGTGATGGGACTGGATGCCATGATCTTCATTTTTTGAATGTGAGTTTTAAGCCAGCTATTTCACTCTTATCTTTCACTTTCATCAAGAGGCTCTTCAGTTCCTGTTTGCTTTCTGCCATAAGGGTGGTGTCACATGCATATCTAAGGTTATAGATATTTTCCCTACAATCTTGATTCCAGCTTGTGCTTCATCCAGTCTGGCATTTTGCATGATGTATTCTGCAAAGAAGTTAACCAAACAGGGTGACAATATACAGCCTTGATGTACTCCTTTCCCAATTTGGAACCAGTCCGTGGTTCCATGTCCGGTTCTAACTGTTGCTTCTTGACCTGCATACAGATTTCTCATGAGGCGGGTAAGGTGATTTGGTATTTCCATCTCTTTAAGAATTTTCCGCAGTTTGTCGTGACCCACACAGTCAAAGGCTTTAGCAGAGTCAGTAAAGCAGAAGTAGATGTTTTTCTGGAATTATCTTGCTTTTTCTATGATCCAACGGATGTTGGCAGTTTGATCTCTGGTTCCTCTGCCTTTTCTAAATCCAGCTTATCATGCTAAAGTAATCCAAAAAGTGGGCTGCCTGTACCCAGTGTGCTAATTTTAGACAAGGATACTTTCATCAGCAAGTTATATTATCCCTTTTAGATTCTTCCCCAAAATAAAGTAGCATAAATTTGAGGCAATACTTTATATACAGCTTAGTCTTTGCTGTTTTATAGGATCATAGAAGATGAGCATTTATGTTTGAAAGTGAAAGTTGCTCAGTTGTATCCATCTCTTTGCAATCCCATGGACTATATAGTCCATGTAATTCTCCAGGCCAGAATACTGGAGTGGGTAGCCTTTCCCTTCTCCAGGGGATCTTTCCAACCCAGGAATCAAACTGGGGTCTCCTGCATTGCAGGCGGATTCTTTACCAACTGAGCTATCAGGGAATTTTAAATTGCCATATTTTATAGTTTAAGAAACTGCACCTCAGAGAGTTTAATTGACTTGCTCAAGGTCACATGGCAAATTTAGTGGTAGAACTGCTGTTGGATCCAATGCTTTCACATTTAGGTCAGTTCACTCTTCACTGTGCCTCTTCTTTTATACATGTCCAATAGTTGAATCAATATTTGAAATCCTGCTTTAAAGAAGTAACCCCTTTGAAGGCTAGGTGGGTGGAAAAGATCCCCAAATCCACCTTTTCCTCTCTGATTCTTTGAGAAGAGAGAGGGTAGGATGATTTGTATACCAGAAAGTTTAATAACAGTATAAACTATGTGGTTACCTTGTGCCTTACATACAGAGTAACTCATTAAACTATGGGCTTCCCAGGTAGTGGCACTGATAAAAGAATTCACCTGCCAATGCAGGAGATACTGGAGACATGGTTTTGATCCCTGGGTTGGGAAAATCCTCTGGAGAAGGAAGTGGCAGTCCTCTGCAGTATTCTTGCGTAGGGGATTCCACGGACAGAGTCTGATGGGCTGCAGTCCAAGGGGTCGCAAAGTGAAGTGAAGTGAAGTTGCTCAGCTGTGTGTGACTCTTTAGCAATCCCATGGATGGTAACTTAGCAGGCTCCTCCGTCCATGGGATTTTCCAGGCAAGAATACTGGAGTAACTTGCCATTTCCTCCTCAAGGGGATCTTCCCAAGCTCGCAAAGAGTAGGACTCAACTGAGCATGCATGTATATATTTTATCTTATTAAAGCCTTTAAACTCTCATATCCCCATTTTCCAGTTGATTAAGCTGAAGTTATTGTTGTTGTTCAGTCGCTCAGTTGTGTCCAACTCTTTGCGACCCCATGGACTGCAGCACGCCCGGCTTCCTTGTCCTTCACTATCTCCCGGAACTTGCTCAGACTTATGTCCATTGAGTCGATGATTCCATCCAACCACCAAGTCCTCTGTCGTCCCTTTCTCCTCCTGCCTTCAGTCTTTCCCAGAATCAGGGTCTTTTCCAATGAGTCAGTTCTTCGCATCAGGTGGCCAAAGTATTGCAGCTTCTACCTCGGCATCAGTTCCTCCAGTGGGTATTCAAGGTTGATTTTCTTTAGGATGGACTGATTTGATCTCCTTGCAATCCAAGGGACTCTCAAAGTCTTCTCTAATACCACAGTTCTAAAGTATCAATTTTTCATCGCTCAGCCTTCTTTATGGTCCAAGCTGAGGTTTGGCATGGTTATATAGTCCAAAGTCAAATAGTCAGCAAGTGGAAATGTTGGTGTTTGCATTCAGGCTTCTTATTCTAGAACTTGTATTCCCCTGTGTTCTCCCAGGTACTGAAGGATGGGGTGTTACATATTCCATAAAGTTTTACTGTTATTGTAGAAGGAGGGTGGAAGGGAAATACCTTATTCTTCAAAAATTAATGTCAGGAGGCACTGCATTTATAATTATCAGTTTACTGGAGCAGTCTGTAGGAATTTTTTTCCTTCACTTTGAAATTTTGCACTTTCCATATTAAAAGCTTATTTAGGAAATGAAAATTAATTTGAGGGAAGGAAGCCTGTGTTATTCCTGCTTCCAGCTGGAGCAGATGCCTGGCCTCCTCTGGACAGGTAGGAGGGGCAACACTGGCCTCTGCTGAGCTCGTAAAGTGGAGAAGTGTCTGAATTCAGGAGCGATGCCAGGTGGGGTGGGGGCACGGAAGGGAGGAGAGGGATGTGGTGTTTGGAGCCCATAACTCAGGAAACGTGATGGCACCTAATTTCAGAGTGGCATGAGGCAAGCGTTTCAGAAAAGAATAATGAGCTATTGTTGTGGGCTTTTTTTCTTTAATGGGTGGGTTGTTTTTATAAAGTTTTATGAACAGGAAACTGAAGCAAAATGCTGACCCCTTTGGTTTTTGAGCTCTGCCAGCATCATTTTCATTTTTATTTTTGACTGTTGGTGACAGGCACTTCCCTTAACATTTTTGAGGGTGAAGCGTAACCCCAAACTGCCTTTTTATAACAACAGCAGAATCCAGATGAAGCATTGTGGTTTCAGATCTTCTTGATAATACCATGAGACAAAAAAAAAAAAAAAAAAAAAACACCCCCAACCCAGGGAGAAAGACAGCTCTTTCAGAAACCAAGGCAGACTATAGAATGTTTTCCTTTTGAGGACATTCTAGAAAAATTACCCGACATGTGGGAAACCTCTAACAGGTATTAAAATGGGTCTTGCTGTGGCAAAGAAAATACTGACTGAATTGTCGAATTCCCCTCCTGCCCCGAGAGGCTGAGAATCATAAAAACTCGGCCTCCCCAGCTGTTGTTTCCTCTGGAAGATGACTTAATGTTGAAGGTGGTCTTCTCTGTTGTGCATTGTGGATGCAGTGAACCAAGGTTTCAGGCATCTATCTGGCTGCCAGTTTCAGAGATGTTCAAGGCTGTTTCGTTCCTGCAGGGCGTTTATTCATTGCTTACCTTATAAAAAGTTGCGTCTTACTGCATTTTCCTGGCACCAGAGCAATCTTGTGCCTACCCACTGCACATGGCTTTTCTGAGCCTGCAGGCAGCACTGGGTTATTAAAGTTCAAGGAGGAAGCCACGTGATGTTGGCTTTACCATTTTAATTCTCTCTTACCTTCCTCCCACCCCCAGACAGATGAGTTTTGTTCAGCGCATGCTGTGTCTAAGCCAGAGTGAGCTCCCAAAGCACCTCTTGTCAGACTCCAGGTGAGGAGGCCCAGACAGGGAGGGCACGCGCAGAGCAGCCAGCAGAGAAGTTGCCTTCCTCTCTCATTGGCTCCCTCGGACAAAACGTTTCCAAGTCCATAATTTCACATCAGCCTGGCAACATTAGACCAGAACCATGTTTGATCCTGCAGAAATAAGCGGCAAAATCTCCCTTTCCCCTCGAAAGTCAGCCACCCAGGGCCCCCCTCAAGAGAACAAAGTCTCTGTATTAATAGTACTAGGTATGAACATGGCAAATTGAAAAGAAAAAAGAAATATATAGAGAGTTTAATCTGGAATCATACACTTAGAACAGGATAGGGAAGAAAGAGCCACCAGAGGGAAGGAAAAGGGAAGATGAGGTTGTCACTAGGAATCTCTGAAAGCAAACTATTTGAAATCTCTTTGCCACCAGTTTCAATCTCCCTGGCATGTCTGCCTTGTTCAGAAGTTAGTGTAAATTGCTGAGTGTCTGTAAAAAGCTGGAGGGAACCAAAAGCTCACAGTAATATCCAACAGGGCTCCCATAGCCTTACACTGCATGTGCCATCTCTACAAGTAGTTTCAGTGAGTTTGGGACTCTTCAAGAAGCTTATTAAGGGACTCATGTCTCCCTTTCAAAATTTCTGTTAACAGCCCATGGTGGTATTCTGCATATGATTTCTTGGTCCTATCTTAGAAACTTTTTAAGGTGTGTTTTTTTTTATGTAGACCATTTTTAAAGTCTTCGTTGAATTTGGTACAATATTGCTTCTATTGTATGTTTTGGGTTTTTAGCCGCTCAAACCCACACCCCCCTATATTGGAAAGTGAAGTCCTAACCTCTGGGACACCTGGGAAGTCCCCCATCTCAGAAACTTTAGACAACTTTCCTCATTGCACAAAGTCTCTGAATTTACCTTCTCTATGACATGTTCTACTTAATTTTTCCATTAAGTTAATAAAAATTAACTTAATTTTTATTTCAACAAAGATGGATCCTTCGATCATGCACCAGCCAGAATGATAGAAGGAGCTGGAGCCGTTGCGATGATTGAGAGAGTTATGGTCCTTGTGCCTTTGTAGGTAGAGACATGCTGAGTCAGTCATTATGAGCAAGATGAATATTAGGGAGAGGTAATCAGTGCCATGGGCTTCCCTGGTGGTCCACATGATAAAGAATCTGCCTGCAGTGCAGGGGGCCCAGGTTCGATCCTTGGGTCAGAAAGATCCCCGGGAGAAGGGAATGGCAATCCAGTCCAGTATTCTTGTGCCTGGAGAATTCCATGGACAGAGGAGCCTGGTGGGCTACAGTCCATGGGATCCCAAAGAGTTAGACACAACTGGGTGACTAACAGCTTCACTTTCACTCGACACTGTGGGGGTACAAAGTAGAGGTTCCCCTTGCTGGGGGACTGAGGACCGTCTTGGAGGAGAGGAATTAGCCAGGAAGCTGTCTGGTTGGTGGTTCTTGTCTTGCAAAAGAACTAAATGATCATGCACTAATAAAAGTTGGTGAACTAGAAGCTGGTGCTTTTCTTCAGCCTTTTGTTGCATAGGCTTTGGGTTCCGTCCGAATTGCAGGCATGTGGGCACCTGTGTTTTCTGAGCTTGGTTTTGGGTGTAAGATGGAAAAATTCAGAAGCTCCTGTACCTGCTTTCTACCACACAGCAGCTGACTTCCGCTCCCACCAGATGAGTGAGAACCAGGTTTGCTAGGAGTCCCAGAGTCTGTCTGTGCTGGTTAAACTCGTTCTGTAATTAAGGTCTTCTCCTCACGCCATTGTCCCCTCCCCACCCCCACCATAAACCCGGGGGCTTTTTCAAGTAAACATCTCAAGCCAACCACCCTCCTCCCATTCTCTACTGCTGCTGCTAATTTTTTAAAAATGTAAATGCAGTCATGCCCCTTGGCTATGAAGAGATAAGCATGGTTTTAGTTGGAACTTTTGGATAGGAGACTGTAAATCCAAGTCCCAAGAGCCAGAACCCATCTCCTGGTGGGTGGCTTAGTTGGTAGTTTACTGGGAGTGTGGAGCTGCATACTTCTTGCTGTGTCCCTGATGCACCCATATGTTTTTAGTGGGCTCTGCGGCATGTATTGTTCCTCAGTACAGCCTGAGCAAATAAGCAGCGATCTCTGTGCCTGTTCTGGATTGTGATACTACAGCCAGTGGGCTCGTTACCCCTGGGTACCAAGGATCTGTGGTCTCCTGATAATTCTAACTCACACTGTACTACTCAAACCATGGTCTTGAAGGGAGTTAATAAAAAATTCAGATTTCTCGCGTCCACTGCTAAAGAGTCCAGTTCAGTTAATCCAAAGCGAGGCCCAGTAATCTGGATTTGGTAAGTTTCTCAGTTGATTTCACTGCATGTGGTCTCTGGAATTATTGTCCCTAAATCCCCACAATTCACATTTCTATAAATGTGTAGGTTTTCAAATCCTGGCCAGAAGATATGAATAGTGCTATATTTCATTGTTACCCACACTTTCCCCACATTTTAAACTTCTCTGGAATTGCGATGTGTCTTACAATTGATCATGTGTTATAATTTTTTTTTGTTTTATAAAGTATTTATTTATTTTTAATTGATTGATTGCTTTACAATATTGGTTTGATTTCTGTCATACCTCACCATGTATTAAACATAGGAGTACATATGTCCCTTCCCTCTTGAAGCTCCCTCCCACCTCCCACCATGTGTTATAATGTAATTGGCAACTTTTTTTTTCTTTTTGGCTGTACATAAGATAATAGGACATATTTCAGTCTTTGGCATCTTAGGTTTGATGAAATATGGTACTTTGATGCTGAGTTTGTAGTTGATGGAAAATAAAACATTTCCACTATCCAAAGCTAGAACTGATACATTTTAGATTCCAGTTCCTCCGTGCAGTGATTAGTATTAAAAAAAAAAAAAACCTACTGATGCATACATTGCTGTAGTCTAAAGAGAATAAGTAGTTTTGGAATATAAAAAGTTTATTAAATTTTTGGTCAAAAATATGAAATAGTTTCAACTAAATGCAGGCTCTCCATAAAGTTCAGTGTACAAAAAGTGTTCTAACAATTGGCTTAAATTCTATAAGCAAAGCAAGTCTACTGATAGTAATCAGCTCAGATTAAAAAGTTAGCATTCTTATTGCAACACCTTGGGTGAGGACAGGTTTCTGACTGCACAGGCTGAGCTATGTATCACAAACACAGTAAGCCGTACCCTTTGGGGTTTTTACTTTATCACCACATTTGCATTTCTGCCACCTAAAGTAATTAAATATGCTGGTAAAGTTTGTCCTATCAAGTTTGACTGTAAAGAAAGCTGAGCACCAAAGAATTGATGCTTTTGAACTGTGGTGTTGGAGAAGACTCTTGAGAGTCCCTCGGACTGCAAGGAGATCCAACCAGTCCATCCTAAAGGAGATCAGTCATGAGTCTTCATTGGAAGGTTGATGTTGAAGCTGAAACTCCAATACTTTGGCTGCCTGATGTGAAGAGCTGACTCATTTGAAAAGACCCTGATGCTGGGAGGGATTGAGGACAGGAGGAGAAGGGGATGGCAGAGGATGAGATGGTTGGATGGCATCACCGACTCAATGGACATGAGCTTGGGTAAACTCCGGGAGTTGGTGATGGACAGGGAGGCCTGGCATGCTGCAGTCCATGGGGTCGCAAAGAGTCGGACACAACTGAGCAACTAAACTGAACTGAAAGTTTGTCCTAGGAAAAACAAGCTAGAAACATTTCTTGCCCCTTTCCAAGTTCTTCTTAAATTATCTATTCATTTTCACTGGTGTTTTCAAGTACATTTTCATATCTTAAACAGGTTAAGATAATCTGTTCCCTTCCCCCCTTACTCATGTTCGCCTTTATCCTTTTCTCCTTTCATGCTTTATGAAGTCTGTTATTCTGTTAAGGGTCAGGTATGGGCATGAAGGAAAGATTCTAGACATGTCAATATTCTAAGGCTTCTTGGCAGTCAAGCATTTTGTTCACAGCTCCACTGTGCCTAAACTGACATTTGACATCAACCAATGATCACAGTCTAAAGCGAAAATATCCCTGAGGTCAGTACCAACAGGTTATCCTGGCTCTGATGCCATGTTTCAGCTCTACTCTTTAATGTAGGGTCTATCAACTGTGACATTATAAGCATTTTGAACCTGTTAATTCTTCAGTTTGTGGGCAGGGGGGAGGTGGGGTGTCCTGTGCCTTATAGGATGTTTACCAGCATCCTGGGCCTCTACCCATTAAATGACACTAGCTCCCTCCCCCAGTGACTGTCTAAACATCTAGACATTGCTGAATGTCCCCCAGGGAACAAAATCGTACCCCTTTGGGAATCACTGCTATAGTGATTGTACCTGTCTGTGTTATATCAGAGCATGACACATAGCATTCTTTGTTTTTAAACATAAAATCTTGATTGTTTTTGGATTATAGCTAGTAAGTCACCAGATAAGCTCATTACTGGGATAAAGAGATGCTGTCACTTAACCAGTTTTTCAGACTTGTTTCAGAAAATGAGATCTATGAGAGAAGGCAAGAATGAAGTCTTCCAGCTTTAGAATATCCAGGTATATATATTCGTAAATCTAGCCTGGAGCCAGTGAACATATCCCCAGGCAAAGGGAGAGGTTTTCGATGATTCTATGATTTTAGATATTATCAGTACTTGATTTGTGCCATTTTTACCTGTCTGGCAGTAAACCACACTTCTGATCTCTCAGAATTCACTCCAAGAACTTCTTCAGGCTTTTAACTACCCTCTCCCATCAAGACTGAAGTTACTGAGAGGAGGGGGAATTTGGTCACTAGCTGGGAATGTCCCCCAAACAGAAGGGGAGCCGGGGGGTTGGTACACACATGTGTCCAACATGTACATACACGACTGTGTCAGATTAGCAGAGGTAGACGAGATGGCTCCAGATGCCAAGGAAGCAGACAGAGGTGTTCTGTGGTTGAAGGCTAGGCTTTGGGAGATCTGCTTCTCTCGCTTGCACTCCTTCTACAAATGCACACCTCATAGCAGAGGTTACAGGTGAAAGGTGTGTTTCAAACTCAGCTGTATTTCTTGAGCAGGTGTGTATTACTCACCTTTCTGCCATAGAGATTCAGGAATGGGTGGAAGGTATTTTAAGTATAATGCTGTCAGGACAACAGCAATATAATGTTGTCCCATTGACTGAGAGACTGTCACAACCACTTTAACTTGTGAAGTTTTAGCCTCATGCTGGGCCTGTTCCACTCACAGTCTTGGCAGTGGGATTTGGGGAGCTGATTGATGGCCTCCCAGTCATGCCTGGCTGTCTGCTTGTCTAAAAGGAGCTAACAACCAGTGCCGGGCTTGTGGGTAGAAGCCCACCACTCCATCAGCAGCACAAACGTGCCCTGCTCAGCCCAAGCGAGAATGCAGGCTCTGCTCTTGGCACCGTTCCTGGAAATGCAGAACAGGCTTCTTTATTCCAGTCTCCAGGCTTCTGGCTAGCGAGGAACACTGCCTGGCTGTGAAGCATTTTACAGGATTATAACGGGTTATGCCGAAGGCGAGTTCTGAAAGGCACTTTGTGCCGTTGCTTTGAGTGAAGCTGACTGTTGAGGCAGTGTTGTTCTTAAGCCCATAAACACACACACAGGGAGAATGGGGAATGCTGGGCTCCTGGGGCCACTCAGCTGGGCAGCACTGCAGAGCTGGGGAGACTTCTCTCCACTGTGACACCAGCTTCGGGGGTGTGCTTGGGAACTCTCCTGTAGAGCAGCCTACTTTCTGACCAAGGCTTTGACCATAGCCACTTCCGGCTGGAATACTAGGCAGATTGCCCAAACTCCACATCTGCTAATGTTGGAGCTGTGCATCATGCAAACACGAGGGAGGTTCTCAAAGTGGAAATTGCGTGACTCAACAATATCCTTGAAAAGCCTCTGGATGTCTCAGGGACACATCCCTGACTTGCATATACCCAGATTGCTGGTTTCAGTTTATAGGTCTTATTATACCAAAAATATATGTCTTTAAGCATCAAAGTCTTATTTATGTTGGTGAGACACTCAAGCTGTGAGAGGCTTGGAAGCATCAGACCACCCAAAGGAAATCCA